>NC_082397.1:11811344-11858844 GCF_031168955.1 Gadus macrocephalus | reverse complement strand
TTGTCACCACGGCGGCACCTGCATCGACCAATCAAACAGCTTCACCTGCCACTGCCCCCCCGGCTGGGTGGGACCCTGCTGTGAGATCCGTAAGTCAGCCTGCGGAGAACCCCATGATGAGCCATTACATCTAAAGACAGGCTCTGTCAACAAGGGCTTGTGTGTGTATTCATCTTTGTGTGTGTGTGTGTGCGTGCGCGCGGCTACGCCGCTGTGTGTGTGTGTGTGTGTGTGTGTGTGTGTGTGTGTATGTGCGTGCGCGCGGCTCCGCCTCTATCTGTGTGTCTGTGTGTGTGTGTGTGTGTGTGTGTGTGTGTGTGTGTATGTGTGTGTGTGTGTGTGTGTGTGTGTGTGTGTGTGTGTGTGTGTGTGTGTGTGTGTGTGTGTGTGTGTGTGTGTGTGTGTGTGTGTGTGTGTGTGTGTGTGTGTGTGTGTAGACCTGCAGTGGAAGCCGGCGCACCCCGACGACAACCTGACCACCATGCCGCGCCACTCGCTGTACATCATCATCGGCGCCCTGTGTGTGGCCTTCGTCCTCATGCTCATCATCCTCATCGTGGGCATCTGCCGCATCAGCCGCATCGAGTACCAGGGCTCGTCCCGCCACGCCTACCAGGAATTCTACAACTGCCGCAGCATCGACAGCGAGTTCAGCAACGCCATCGCGTCCATCCGTCACGCCAGGTCAGCCCGCGGCGGCCTCCCAGAGCTTCCCTCTTTATACCGCCGGATCATTTATGCAGCATCTGATCTTTGACAAACATAGACCCAGGACACGATTCAAGTGGTGGACTTGAACTTGAATCAAGGTGCCGCAGCTTTCTGTTAAGAATGTATAATCGGCTTGCCCTGGTGGTTCACCGGGTGGAGTGCGTACCATTAAGGCCCAGTGCCGAGTGCAGAAACCTGGGTTTGAATCCTACCATGGTCATTTGCGGCCTGTCCTCCCCTCTACCTTCCATACCTTCCTCTCTGCCACACTCTATAATAAAGCATAAAAAGGGATCTTTAAAAAAAATGATGTATGTCTGTGATGTTTATTCCCCCCACTGTCCAATACTTTTATTTTACATTTCTCGTTCTTCTTTTTTTGTTATCTGTTAACGATTGTCCTTTTTAATGTTGTTACATGGGGTTTCTTCCTTTGTAAAGCACTATGAGACGGCCTTGTGTTTGAAGGGTGCTGAATATGTAAACATGCCTTGCCTTGATGTTCAAAAGGGAAATAAATATCAAGCTCCATCGTCTAAGAAATTCAGTGTAAATGTCGTTGGATAAAAGCAGCCCGCTAAGTGCCTGATACTAATACTAATTGTATGTGTTTTGTGGTTAGGTTCGGCAAGAAGTCAAGGCCTGCGATGTACGACGCCACTCCTATCACATACGAAGACTACAGCCCTGATGACAAGCCCCTGGTCACCCTCATCAAAACGAAAGATTTGTAAAACAATACAGGGGAGCTCACAACCAGATCCCATCTACAGTATATCCACAAAAATACAGAATACACACGTACAACCAAAAAGAATGTACTCAAGTATTTCTTTAGAAGAAAAAATTATAATAAAGCAGCAGAACAAAATTGAATGTAAAGCGGAGAAGAAATAGAGTAAAATAAAAATAAAAAACACAAAAGTGTAGTAAAGTAGTAGAAAATATGGAATTTGATACGTATATTTTCAAAGTCCATAATAAGGCTATGTTGTAGCATCAAAGTATTCTTTGCATTTCATTTAGTTTGGTCGGTTATGGCAGTCATGCCGTCCACTTTGTTTAGGGTCTCAGCTGTGCAATAGGAGAGCGCCTGTAATCCTCCCCCCCCCCCCGGACCCTGTCTCCAGACGTAGGGCCCAGCCAAACACCAAAAACACACCATTTCCAATTATCGACTCAACAGGGGATGTTGCAAGCTGTCATGGCAGGTGTTGTTAGAAGTAGACACACTTCTCGTAGTGCAAACACTGTATGTCTTACTCTATTTAAAAAGATGAGCAGTAGGCCGCCATACTCAGTGCATGGGTATAGATTTGATGTTTTATCTAAGTTCTTTTTCCGAGAACTCTCTTCTGGTATTTTTCCGTTGTGGTCGTATATCTGTGTGTCACATTTGTGCCACCTTTTTTTTTAAATTATATTCTCTTGGGCAACTTGTGGTTGGTAGATCAAACTTAAAAATATGTAACAAAGCAACCGTCCAGTAAATGCTGATGTGAACATGCGTTTTTCTTTTCTTTCTTAGTAGTTACTGTTTGCACCATTGACTGCACTATACTAAAGGTCCTGTACAAGTAAAGTGTAAACGGTGTTGAATAGTTTGTTCAAGTGGGTCCGACTGCAGGGGGACGGTTGGTCTGTCGGGAGCTGGACTCAAGGGGGGGCTGTTGAGCAGCGGGTTGGGGGGATACACGAAACAACGGGTTAAAGAGCAACCACACACTTTAGATAACATTTGAGTTTTCTGGGTTTGCTGTTTCTGATACTTTGGCGTTCTCTCATGAATGAATAGCGAGAAATCAGTAGATACTAAAAAAAATGCAATGCTGGGTAAGTCATAAGAATAGAATTACAGAACAATCCTTTGTTTTATTAGTATAGCACTTTACCAGGTGCTGAAAGATACACCAATTTGAATACTTTTCACAAAACTAAATAAATGAACATACCCGTAAAAACAACAGGATTTGAACGAACCAAATAGCAACAGAAGCTCCATTCACACCATCGAGTTGAACCTTCAGATTAGAGAATAGCTCCCAAACAGAACAGTTGATAACAAGGGGATGTGGATATAGAACTTGAGAGAACGGGAGGGTGGTGACGACGGTGGGGGTTAAGACAACGTAGCAGGCGATGGCTCGACGACTCGGTGTGTGTGTGTGTGTGTGTGTGTGTGTGTGTGTGTGTGTGTGTGTGTGTGTGTGTGTGTGTGTGTGTGTTGCCCTGCAGTTGGACGACTTTGTCTGTGCCCCTTTACCGTCGCATTCAAGGCCGAGCCAAGTGATGGATGTGTCAGTAGGGCCTGTGAGACGTCACATCTCTCTTCTCTTTTACTTTGTTATTTCCGAGACAGAAACCACATGTCTACCTATTATCTATGTTGAATGATGTAATAAAGTTCCAACTTAACACAACCTACACCCCTCTACATGAGTTGTTTCTGTTCACACACACAATGGATTTAAAAGAACGGGTTCCACAGCGGGCATCAGATGGGACCACTTAACAGAATGGACTGTCAGATATGAGTTATAGAGAGCCCCTTATAGATAGCCCTGGCACTTGTGGTCTCGATTTGAGGGCCACGTCTTTTAATCATTGACCTTTGCCCTCCGTGGACCCTGGAGCACACCTCAGTTCCTCTCATTCTCAACACGACAGGCTGATAGAGGGGTGTTTTGAGACGGACTGACAAGCAGGGGGATGTAGGGAAGATATATGTGTGTGTAAATTGTACATATATATATAGATATAGATATAGATAGATATATATAGATAGATATATTTTACAGTGAAGATCTAAGTAAATTTGTCTTAATGTGTTTGTGTGAGTGTGTTTTTGTGCATGTATGTGTGTGTTAGTGTGCATATCAGAGGCGTCGTCAGCCCCTTTTTACTGGGGCACGTGCCCCAGTAAAAGTCTCCAGTGCCCCAGTAAAATTCCATTGATCATTATTAAATTCATCTGCAGAAGCGCCGCTCTCGCTATGGAATCGGCAGGATTCATCAAGTGCATCTCCTGCTGCCTCGTGAGTCTTCAGTCGAGCCTGCCTCTTACCAGCCAATCAAAAAACGAAAGGGGCTACATAAAAGCCAATCAGAAAATAGCCCTATTGTATCTGGGTAAGATTTAACGCAACAACCAATGAAAAAAATCAGTTATTTACGGATTCGTCCACGTGACTCTTCTGGAAGTGTGTAAAGTATGACCAAGTGTTTCTTTCTGTTCAATAGTCTAGATAGAACTTTATCAATCCCCTGTAGGAGAAATTTGTTAATAAAACAATAATGGTAAAAAAAATAAGGAATCTCCCACTTCCGGCTTCCATGAAAGAGAACCATACTAATTCACACAATAGCGTTGATGCAAATCTAGCATTAAAGGTTAATTTAAGGAAGTTCTCTCCAGTCACGCTGAAACTAGTTTGCTAGTAGTAGCGCTTTAATTTGCAGTGTAAGAGAATTCTGGGAAATCTGAATGCTGACAAAATTCTCAGAATTCTGACACTGCAATTTATTTGCACGCTACGACTAGTGAACTACTTTAAAAAAAAACTCGACACTGCGACCAGGCGACAAATGACTGGTGAGAACCTTCTTAAATGAACCTTTAATGCTGGATTTAATTATCAGAATTCGGATTTTATCCAAGTATTCTGACATTATTATCAGAATGCTGAATTTTATCTCACAATTCAGAGTTTATTAGCCTATTCGATTTCTGAATTAAAATTCTTGTGATGAATAATCTACATTTGTACAGTCGATGTGCAGCACTTTAATTCCCGTCAACTATGTTTTCTAACACCAGCATTTCCACAACTATGCTCATGTTCGTGACTGCTATACAAAACCATTTATAGTGCATCTATTTTTCTGCTGGGTAGTGATCGTCGCCCTAAATGCAGCTTTAATTTGGGCTCTGATTCTGAATAAATGCCGCTGCTGAACTGTGTGAATAAATAAAGGGAACTGAAATCTAAAGAAGACACGTGGTTTTGATGTACCGTGAATTCCAGCTGAAAGTGGAACATTGCTGCCATCAGGGGAAATTAATGTAACCTAGGCATATTGTAAGTAGCTTTCAATTCCTTGTTTTTTTGTTGATCATGTTTCGTTGGAAACCACGGGAGCTGGAAAAAGCCCAGAGTAACTCATCTCCTTTTTTAACGTTACAACAAATTCACAACTTGTTTTACACAAACAATGACAACTTGATTGCTGTTAAAGAATGTTGCCCACATAATTAGCACCAGTTTTCAATACTGAGCGTCTGTAGCCTGTAGTTTTATAGCACACACACACACACACACACACACACACACACACACACACACACACACACACACACACACACACACACACGTGCACACACACACCATGCGTGCACGCACACACGCGGAAAATGAATAATGAATGAAAAATTGTCTGTCTTCAAAACTTGAGGAAGTTTTAGACAAAAACTTCCTTAACACAAAAAAGGAAATTATGGATATACAGGGTGTTTTTAACATACTGGATCCAACAATGATCCCAACATTGACACAGATAATTCAGATCATTGCACTCACAATTCCTGTAAACAGTTGTAGTTGTGAGCGATCTTTCAGTGTGTCGAGAAGGCTCCACACCTGGCTTAGGTCAACCATGGGGCAAGGAAGGCTTCACCAACTTTCTCTTTTGTCCATTGAAAAGGAGCAACTATGCAAAGTGAGTCAAAGCCACGTTATTGACCGCTTTGCCACCATGAAGGCGCGGCGATACAGCTTAATAGTGAAAAAATAATCATTTAAAAAGGCTCTATGCAGTAGTGTATGGCCTTATTTAGTTTAATTTAAGAGCTTTGATGGTTCTATAACATTTTCCAGGTTGATTGGTGGCAATGAGCCACCTCACCTTAAGTCAGAAATTCTATTAGTTTTAAACCTTGTTTCTTGCCTTTTTAGTACATGTCGTTCTGGCAAAATTATGCTGTTTCCACACAGCTTCTAAATAAATATAGATGTGTAGACTTCTCCTGATAAAGAGGTGAAGGTCATAAAGAGACTTTTTGTTTATTTGTAAATCTTTGAGATGTGTATGTGTTTAAATAAATATAATTGTACGGTACTCATGAATCCATCTTTGCGTCTTTACCTTTACCAGTGCTTTAATATAGCCTACAGTATGACAGTGACAACAATTTTGAAGCTCGTACATACCCTTCTGTATCCATATATTTCATATTGTGCACACGTAAAAAAAAATTTTTTGGCAGTTGGGGGCCTGTGCCCCAGTAAAACTCTAGGTCTAGCAACGCCCCTGGTGCATATGTTCTTCAGTGTGTGTGTGTGTGTGTGTGTGTGCGTGCGCGCGCGCGTTTGTGTGTGTGTGTGTGTGTGTGTGTGTGCATTTGTACACATGGGTAGGTTATATGTGTGCTGTATTTATTGTAGCGTTTACAATTATATTACATAAAATAAATAATAATAGAAAATAATCAAATGATTCATGAATATTTACAAAAAAATGTGTTTTGATAAACAATTACATTTCGCAATATATTTTTTGTTTTTTATTTTTATTTCGAGGAGAATGACTATTTTTGTGCGTGGATACCATCATATTTTACTGCCTTCCCACACGAGAAAGATGCCAAAATATGTATCCTGCTTTCAAATGGTCAGGACTTACAATACTTATGCCTTACAATGTATGTAGGGATTTTGCATGGTCGATAGTTTTTCAACATTCCTGTACACAGGCTGTTAACTGCTTTCTTTTCCAACCACGGCCTGCACTCCTTACACGTTTGTTTAACGTCAGCGTCCTCTGCTGGCGGCACGGTGTACTATATGCGGGCGGAGCAACGTAGTCTTCCTACGGATCCATTGGAATTCACTGTCCGCTATTCAGCTCGGACTGAAGGAGGGAGGAAAGCGGCAAAGACGAGCAGATGTTAACTGGACTACAAAAGAGAACAAGCTGTAGTTAAGGCGGAAAACCTTCGATTCGTCTAATATGTGGCAGCCTGCGTCGGAGCGATTGCAGGTAAGCTACGGGTGTGTGTATTGCAGACACAGAGAGAGCGAGAGAGAGAAAGCAGTGGCAGAGAAACGTTTCATAGCTGTGTTCCCAGCAGTTGCAACCTACCGCTTTGGGTCTAGCCTGTAGACTTGCTCCGTTTGTTGCAGAATATAAAAATAGGCTACACGGCCTACCTTTGTACAAAGAGTCTCCCTTTGTTAGTGTGCGCCAAACCTAGGGAATCCCAGCTCAGTGCAAGAAAACAATCGCTTTGCATGGTCTGAATTTACGTCTCTCCTGCTGTCTCCCCTGATTATTTCAATCACTCGAAAGTGTGCTACGTTAATGCGTTGAGGCTATGGTAGGGTTCCAATGCATGAAACTGTAGGCCTATTACATTTCAGATCCCCCGTTTGAAATGCATAATGTGAATTCATGTACCCTGAATCGATTTTTTTGGGGGACACATGCCTGGTTAATCACCCTTAAAGTCCACATCGTATATAACCTGTGAAAGTCATAGGCCTAAGGGCAGCGGTAGGCCCTGCATCTGTTGTCAAATGTTGTTGGCCTGTTGATGGGCCTATTAAGCGATCAAGGCTAAAAAGGCCCTTTTGTGTTTTTATTTTTTTTATAATTCTGCTGGAATATGGCCAAAATTCCATTAACCCACACCGTGACGCCAATGACCTGTTTGGAAATAATAATAAAAAAATGTTAATGACACGTAGTTTGATCTCCAGGGGCGAGGGGCAAGCCGTGCACCGAGCCCGGCTTCACGTCCTCTCAGGCGTAATGCTATCCAGATGTCAGGGTGTCGACTGCTTGCCAAGTGAACTTGCACAATCTACACTTGGGGTCTTGCCCAGGCGTCAAGAAGATAGAATCGCATAAAAAAAACTCAAGTGACTGTAGTTTACACTTGACTACATCGCGCTAAACGCTGCGTTTAGCTGCAACTTAATTTCCAATGGAATGTGTGAATAGGCCAATTATTTCCGTTTTATGTTTCGAATTTTAACAATATCAAGCATCGGTAACATCCTCCTTTCAATATTTTCCACTATAAGTGATTCAAGGCTTAAAAGCAACCACGCCATTATTTGTGGGCCCTTTCTTCAGTCAGTGTGGGGTCCCTACCCTTTGCAGGGCCTCCTCCTAATCCATTCACTTCAAAAATGTTACGAAAGATGTTGACATGTTGCTCTTGCTCAGTGCTGCGGTGTGGACAACGTCGAGCTCGCGCCGTTCTCTGTGAGAATGATGGAGCACAAATGAACAACTCTTGAAAATAGCAGACCACCTCAAAAATGTTGTTTATTGTTTCGTTTTTGGCATATTGTGTTTATAGACTACACCAAGACTCTGGAATCCTTCATAAATGTTCAGGCTGAATAGTCTTTTCACCCCCCAAATACTATATTATTTGACCTCTTATTTTAATAGGTTCCAATTGATAGCAACTGAGAGCAGCCATATTGCATATGCAAGACAGGAGATTTTGTTGCCACAGAAGTGAATGGGGCATATCCATTTTTTTGGTCGTCATGGCAACAAGCATCCACTGTGAACCCTTTCAACAGATGTTGTCAGGCTTCACCTTTCTGTGCCAGAAATGGCATTTGGATATTGCCTACTTGTCTTATCAAGTTATTTGTGTTCTTTTTAGTCTTATTTAACCATGGCGTCTTCTCTACAGTTTTCTCTCCTGTTTCCATAGCAACGAGAGAGACTATCATCCCCCCTCTGTTTTGTCTGGGGCTACCTATTGCTTCACGTCTCCTTTTTATAATGACAGTATTAAATGTCTGCAAATAGAATGTACTGGGAAAACAGGAAGTGTTGATGTAGGATTGCCTGTGCTCTCTTTTCGGCTTATGTCTATACATCACCACCACCACCACCACCACTACAGCCTGTCTGTATCTTCCTCTCCTCCATCCCTCCTCCTTCTTCTCTCTGACCACATCCCTCAATCAGTCTGAGAGGCCCGGGCTCCCTGGCACTTAGCAACTGTATCAGTTCAATTGATTGCACAATGTGTGCTGGTTCACAGACAGACAGACAGACAGACAGACAGACAGGGAGACGCAGACAGAGACCGAAGCATGCAGACAGATGGAAGACCACGGTTCCTCTTTTAACATCTCCTTCTGTCTGCAGTTTGTTCTGAGACAGAGGAGCTGTTTTTGCCCTGTGTGTGTGAACCTACAGACAAAGGGACCCGTTTCTCTGTACAGAAATAGCCAGCTGAGGGAAGGCATCAAACCGCCACCCGGGTCTATCTCAGTTGACTGTCATGTATACATGTGTCTGCTTGTCTGTCTGTGTCTCTCTGTCCTGGTTGGTTTTGCTCTATTTTCATTTGTTTAGTTTCACCGGCCCTCTTTGATTCTCTGGTGTTGTCTCCACATTGGTCGGCTGAGTTATTATTTTTTTTCTTGTCTTTCTCTTCTTTCTTTACCTTTTGTCTGTCTCTGTTGGTCTTTGAGGGCAGACGGTGACCTCTTTGACATCAGGTACCAATGAGAAGAGCTGGAATAGTGTTTTCATGATTACTTTGGGCTTCTACCAGTGCAGTGGCATACAGGGCTTCTCTGAAGGCTGTTGGTTTTGGCTCTGAATCCATAACACATTTACATAATGGTATAATGCAACAGTTTGAACCATTTTTTGTTGCTTAAACTTTTGAAACTACTTGATCACTTAAAAACTTGTTTTGTTTTTATTGCTTCAGACATGGGGATATTGTTAATTTTGTTGGATATAATATGATGGGGTCGTGCCATTTGGTTCCATCAACAAATTCATGATCAAGTGGATTTAGATGTTCTCAGACAGCTTATTTTCAGTGTTTTTCCTGACTGCGCTTTTTATGTGTTGCTAAAATGGAGAAGCCAAGCTGCTCTTCCATGTCATTTGCCGGCAGATTGGATGTGTTCGGCTGTTGTGTTCTGCTCTCGTGTGGGCTCTTTAAAGATGTGGGGGTGGGTAAGCTGTTTGCGTCAAAGAGCTGGTGATTATTTTATTGCGAGCCGGAGATTGCCACCCCCAGGATCTGTTTGGGAAGTTTCTGTTTCATCTGGGCCCTTTTCCTGCCAACCCACCAATCACAGCTTCCCATCTTCTAACATCCCATTTGTGACATGGCTTACCCTCCAATCAAATGTCTGAAGAAGCGAGCTTGTCCTCCTCTTCAGGGTCTGGCCCCTGAGACCTCCTACAGCCCGCGTCAGGGTGTGTAGACCATTCAGACATGTTTCCTCTTGTAAACTTGAGGATCGGAGTAGGGGCAGGCAGTGAAAACACATAAGGACTTCCCTGCCGTGTAGCTGCCGCCCATGCCTCAAGCATGCCATGACCTTGGTTGGGTTGTACATATTGGTTGTACATTTCTTAATGGTCTGTGTCCATCCTTTTACACATACGTTTATATGGGCACAATCATTTAGACCTACACTGTTTTATTGGCAGGTCTTGCACTTTTTATATTTGTATAATGAATAATGACCAAGTCGCGGTCCAAGACTAAATAAAGAGATGGCCCTGCCTCCTCCTCTTCGTCTGTATAAATGTCAACGTGCAGTGCAGCACAGAACTGGGTTACTGCTCCTAAAAAGACAAGTGTGGACATCATGTTTCCCTAGAGATGTCAGTTGAGTTGAGCAAAGACAATAATAATAGTCAGGAATGTGTAAAGTTTCCCAAAAATTGCATGAAAAGCAAACTTTTCTTTGCCTAGAATGCAACTTGTCTTCATAGGCAGACTAATAAATCTTAGCGGTTTGCTTGGACATAGTTTTGCTTGGCCTTTCACATCTACTCTTGAGGGAATGTTGTGTCTTGTTGTGGATGCTAGCGTTTAGAAAGAATGTTGCCTCCTGTTGTTTGGAGTGGATTGGGACAACAGTAGTCTGTTCTTTCCATCCATCCAAATTTAACTAAGAAACAACAAGCAACATCTGCTACCGTACTCACAAGTTATGGGTTCCGTAGTTACCTATTCTGATTCCCTAGAAAACTTGCCAGTCTTTTGACAGTTGCTTAACAGTGACAATTTTTGTTACTAATTTTATTTTATTTATTTGTTAGTTGTCAAACCAGTATTATCGGTTTGGCTCGCCATTGATACCAGTTGCGGCTGAGTTACAGCAAATACCTATTTCCAGAAAGACAAGCAGTTAATGAAGCAAGTTATTTATTTCTGTTGCAAGTTGCAGGAGAGGGAATACCCTTTGAGGTGATTAGAACGGTGCAATGTCCTCTTGGTAAAGAACCAGGATTACAAATGAAAAATGCAGGCGGCAGGGACTGGGGAGCCTTGTCTTCCCATACCAACGCTTGGCAGATGTACCACATCTGGAACACAGCTTTGACCACTCTTTTATCTCGATGGTTCATCCATGTGTGTCTGGGAGTCTGCGTGTGTGCGTGAAAGTACAAAGTAAGTTTGTGTGAGGACACATGTGCACTCATCAGGGTAATGTAACAACATCCGCATACCATTTGTTTGTTGTTTGGTTGTACATGAGGAACAGGAAGGGGCTTCGGCCATAATGATGCCATCTTTTTGTTATTTGTTGGAGAGTACAAGAAATGCAAATAGTTGACATTAGCTTACCAGACTAAAGGCTAGTGTGTATTATTAGCTACCATTTTCCTTTTTATCTGTCTAATGGAGTTGATTTGTGTCCTTCCAAGTAATGCATTTTATGTTTCTTGCTGATTCTTGGTTGTGATTGAAGGCAAATGACATTTAAAAGTCTGGATGGCTGGTGGGTTGTCCTGGTGGGTGGGGTGGTATGGTATCTGCCAACAACTTAGCTTCTGCTTGACTTTACCGTGAGATTGACCCGAGACCCTACTCCCATGCAGAAAGTTCTCACTTCAGCGTCTGAAAAATGTGTATTTGCCGTCTGTGACCTGTTGGAGTCATCAGTCCCCCCCATAACAGCGGTCATGTCTGAATGTCAACCTTCATAATCAGATGTAATGTCTCAAACTCAAAGGTTAGCTTACGATGATGGGCGGTAATACTGCATTTAAGATGAATGTAAACATAGTCCTTGTGTTTGTGTTGTCGTGATCGTTTATTTTTCATCATTTTATAGTTCTAATACATAACTTTTACCATTCAAAGTTGGATGAAGCTTTTAAAATGGCGGATGATCTGTTAATAATGGTTACATTTTGATATTCTCCAATAAAGACTCAAATGTACAATATGTAGTTATATTTGCCTAAATGGACATTCCAGTCTCCAGTGATTTTCCGTTAAAAGGAGCAGTACTTTGAATACTAGTTATATCATTTTGATAATTTCGAGGCCACGTTCTCATTATTCTGTCTCTCTTTAGGCTCGAGATCTGGAAGGAATTTGGTCTGTTTGACAAATGTGGAAAAGTAGGGCCATGTTTTGACAGGTTTTGTATTGCAGTTAAATCTAAAAATGTTATCCCTAGAGGAATCACAATGTTGCGTGTATTTAAACGAACTTGACTAAGACTGGAACATTCCTTGATATCACATGTAGATATTTTATGAAGATAAACAACTCAACTCAACATTGCACTGCATATAATCTAATTGGGCTATCGGCGTATGTAAGGAAAAGGATAACACTTGAATATATTTCTGAATGTGCTTTTTCCTAATCTTGCAGGACCAATGTTACTGACTTGTTGTTTTAACCCTGTACTTCTAGAGTGAGGGAGAAACCAGATCTTACTCTAGCAGGCATATAGGGGAAGCCTTCTACATTTCAAGACGTCTGCCTGGCTATTAACTGATGTCTGCTACATCGGAAAGATGTGACCATTGTTTTCAAATGGCCCCTCTGAAAACCTCCAGTGTTGGATCTGGTGTTTGGAATTCAGGCATGAAAGCCGTATCAACACTGACACAGGATCCAAGACAGTTCTGCTGTGTAGTGGAGTGTAACTTTCAGAAACACATGTCGCATTAAAGAATGAAATCCATCCAGGGATGTTGGCAAACGGTCCAGATGTGTACCAAACAGTGGAGAGATATACTTTCAGGGTTTGTTTTTTTTGCTGCTTCAAACGTTATTATCCTGACAAGTATAGGGATGGTAAAACTGTATGGGAAAATTCTTAATAAAAAGTGTGATAAGCCTCAAGCCAAATAAATAATTCTGGAAGTCAATGGATAGACTGCCCCCACATTTGTCAAAATGTAGGTTCTTAAGTTCAGATTCTGAGGTGCTCATTCTTTATAAAACAACAAATGGAGCTACCAACCACAGTATATTTATGAGTAGAAGTCTTACATTTAGTTTACGCGATAACATCAACAATAAAAAATAATAGCTATTTATATCGAGGGTATCCAATTGTTTCAAGGCTTGCCTCCAGGTTACACTCCCCACAGAGTTTGTAAAGCAATTTGTGTCCTACAGACCATAAAACCACAACTACACAGCCACAATTACTGATACATTGCCACCATTTTACTAAATGCGGTTTTGGACAAACCACCACTACATCTTGCACTTTTTTTTTCAAAACACCACCAGAGAAGAAGGAAGAAATTATGTGTCTGTGACGATGGGCAAAAGTTGTTAATTGAACGAGTGTTTTTGTTTTCTTGTGGATGCCTCCGGCACCATCCAAAAGCTTTTAAATGTACGTGCAAATAAATCCATTCTTTACAGAATGCATAATTAAACACAAATCAAAAATTTAATTCAGTTGGTTGGATGCCAGTATCCCTGTACAGTAGTAGTTCCCTCTTGGTAGGGGGTACACAGGGGCTGTATCACTGTCCCTGCACCCCCACCACCACCACCAAACCGCCTCCGCGACCGCAGGAATGTGTTGCGCTGCGTGGAGGCCGTAAAGCGCTGACACGGAGGTCAGCGAGCATTACACACATGTGGCTTTACTTTCACAACTTCTTTGCCCTGTTAACTCCTCTTCTGCCCTCCTTTTGTGTTTTCCATCCTCCCACTGTGCCTCCTCACACACACACGCACACCTTACTGTTCTACTCCACCGCCACCCTTGCTCCCACTCACCGTCTCTCCTCTAACCTCCACCTTTTCCCCTCCCTTTTTATTCGTACTGTTTCTCTAAATGGTATTTTACGGTGAATGTGTATGCTGCCCTCTGCACCACTTTTAAAAGAATTAAATAATTTAATTGAGATGCGTCTCCCTAATTAAGAACCGTGAAGCAATAGGTTCTTTGTGAACAAATTGAGACTAGTTTTTTCAACCACATAGGTTAACATAGGTTACTTGAGGTTAACTTTGACTAACTTTGACTAAATAAAGGTAGTCAATCCCTTGAAAATTCTTCCCATACCAGCAGGTGCAACCGACATCAGAAAACGACATCAGCCCCTTAACCTTGACCCAACCATCCATTTTAAATGCTTTCCGCGGCTGTGACTTCCCCGCCGCCGTTCACTACGCAAGCCAGTCCAACGACCATTGGACCCGGCAGACATACCAGAGGCCTTTTAATTTCTGCTGAAGCTGTGAAAGTCCAGATTTCATTAGCCGCTGCTCGGTTTTGTCTTGGTTATTCAGCGGAAGCCCAGAAATTCCTCTGCCTTGCGTCTAGCCGGGGCCAGACTGAACATGTGGTTGTGCTTGGCCACTTGGAGCTATAGGACCTGCTATTCTACACGGGGCCGGCTGCCCACAGGCCCACACCTCCTGTTGTCATTGCACTTCTTACGCCAAGCTCCCTTTCATGTGCTCTCCAAGTGCAACCCATGGGTTATGTTGGGCTTGGACTCTACACGTGGACATCACTTGTATTATTGTTATGAGTGGGAAACTGGCACTGCTTCTACTACTAGAAACGGCCCCATTCCAAAAACTCTTCTCCCAATAAACTGCTCTAGATCCAATGGTGCTAGGCGGAAACTCTGAAAGGATGATTAGCTGTTTCACGCATTTATTGACGTACATCTCTCATGCAAGTTCCGGTTTCCTGTGCGCGCCCTCAAAGTTGCTCAATGTTTACCCAGGTCCGAAATAACACAAACCACTCCTTCTTTTTCATTGTCTTCCGGACACGATTCACATGTTTCCAGACTTAGTTGTGTTCTTTTCCAGAGCTGTTAAGCCACCCACAAGCTATTCTCGGGCTGCCCGGATTGACCTTCAGGCCGTAGTTTAAACTCAACTCTGTCTTGTGTCCCTCAGCACTTCCAGACCATGCTGAAGACCAAGCTGAATGTGCTGACGCTGAGGAAGGAGCCGTTGCCCACGGTGATCTTCCATGAACCCGAGGCCATCGAGCTGTGCTCCACCAATCCGCACGCGAGGAGCAGGACTCACGCCGGATACAAGGTAGTATGCGCCGATATTTCATTGCCAATGAAAACTGTTTTTACATTTGTTGATTCCTTTTAATTGACGAAAACGGTTGTCTGTGTCTATAAACTAATTTGTGTACAACCTTATCTACTAAAGTTTGAGTCTTTTGAGGCTTGGCCAATGAGTTGTTTGAGTCACAGATTGCTTAATACTAAAACCAACACTTAACTGGATAAGTGTTAGAAAAGAAACATCTACTGAATCTACATGCATGGAGTTCATTGATATTTCAGCATTACATTTACTCATGACATGGTCAGGTTTTATTCTGGCTATACAGTATATTTGGTGCAAGGGAATGGAAAAGACAATCGTTAATTTTATTTTTTATGTATGCTCCACCTTTATTTGTGCATGACCATACACTGGTTTCATCATGTCTTGAGTTTTGAAATGATCCATCTATTCATTTTAGTTCCTCATTTGATCTTCGAAAAATTCCAGTATTACGATTGCGCTGACCTTTTCACCATTTTGGGTTTACACTATTTGCATTTTACATGCACATGCACATGTGCAATCATTATAATTGTATCATGATCTCTACTTCCTGGACATCAGTGAGGGATGTGCATTCCCATTACACAAAGGAACATGTCTTAGCCCCCGTCCACACGGAGCCGATTTTTTAGTGAAACCGCATAAGTCTTGTGCGTTTCGGCCGACTGTCCAGGCGGAGCCGGCGAATCCGGTGCCCGAAACCGCACATTTCTGAAACCACCCTCAGAGGTGGTTTCAAATCTATCCGGACCTATGTGGTTTCGTCTTAGGATTCGTGTGGACGCCTGAAAAGCAAACAATGACGTCATTAGGCCCCCCAGCTGGGGGAGGTCAGAGTTGCGTTGAATTTTTTTTTTTATTATTGTAGCTTTAAATAAAGCCCCTTGATGAATTTAATTACTAACTGTACATTAAAAAGTATTTCTGCTCAATTTAAAAGGTTGAATCTCCACATGACTGAATGTTTGTATGCAGCGCGCAGGCTGTATCAGTGCCTTGAATATTTACTACAACGTTTCTACAGCTCGATGTGGTTTCGCAATGACTCCGTCTTTACGGAGATATTCCTGAACCGCAGAAAACGAAATCGGATCGTTTTCGCCCGTTTCGGCTCTGTGTGGACGGGGCCTTAGTAGGTAATGCATGGGACTCTGATCTATCCCATGGTTTACAAATGTGCTATTGGCGTAACAAAGAAGTTCTATTGCATGGGGCTAACCTTTATGTGGCTACCCCTGCCAGGTTTCCACGTCCCATGTACCTCTCACATCTCCCTATATGTTAATGTTACTTTATGTGTTGATTTTATCTTTTAGTGCATACTTGTCGTTTAAGTACGCTTTACCCAATCAATAAATGAAATAAGAGGCGTGGATTTATTAGGGTGTGCTCTATTGGTGTCCACTGGTGTGTTTATCAATACAATTTTAGCACCTAAACGGTATAAAATAAATTTGGCATTTCTCACACGTCCTTGAAACACAGAATCACTTGGGTTAATAACCAACCCCATATCTCAGAATATCTCAATATTCCTCTCTTTAAACTCATGTAAATAACCATTTTGTGTGTGCACTGCTTCCTCCATTCCACTTTAACCGTTTTCAAACTGACCCAGATTGGCTGCTCACCCCACTCTGACTTCCTCCCTCCCTCTCTCCCTGGTGTGCCTTCTCCAGCTGTAAACCTCCTCATTGACAGGCAGGCAGGCAGGCAGGCAGGCAGGCAGGCAGGCAGGCAGGCAGGCAGGCAGGCAAGCAGATGAAAAGCTTGACTGAGTCTTGCTGTCCCCTTGCCAAAGCTAACAGCTAACATGGATGAAAGGCCACTTCTCACAGCCCTGCTTGGTCCATTGCCACCATAGAGGCCTTCCATTGAGCAGCTATTGGGATGGAAAATGAAGTCTAATTGTTAGTTTCCGGTTCAGTTAAATGTTCTATGTATATACTTTACTACAAATGTACAACAATGGTGCTACACAAAGATTTAATGCGCAATTCAGTTGTTGAGGGGTTTCCTGGAAGAGACTTAAGAGGATTTTTGTGAAAGGTTGACGTTGGGCTGTTAGGAGCTACGTGGCTCTTCCACCATCCACAGTAGCTACGCATGAAAAGAGTAGACCAAAATTGCTTCCACGCAGCAAAGGTAGGTCCCAGATGCCATTCATTAGAAGGCCTTTGAGGGCAGGATGATAAATCCAACGTGCTTGGGTGCAGATCTCGCCACTACCCTGAATAACTCTGGTGACCTGATCTGCTACAGGGAGCCAGCGGCGGGAGAAGTAGGGTGGCGTGACACTTGCATGCTCAAGTCGCTTGAACACCTGGTGAGCTTGCTTCCCTCAGAATGATGAATGATTATGAAGCGGACGTTAGCAGTAGCACCCACTGGTAAACCTGGCAGGGAAGCTGCATGAGCCTGGCCGTGAGATGTCAAACCTCGTAGCGGTGCCAAAACCGTCCTGACGGGAAGCACCTTATCTCCCTGCTAAGAGCGAATCCGAAAGGTCAGTGGGAGAATGAAGCAACGTGGTAGCAAAAGTTAGGTGGTTATCAATCATTACACCCATTTGACTCCATGACTGGGAAAACACAGCTGGTGTCGACGAGCTCTTGTCTCAAACAGACTGGTAGACACACTGAAGTCTTTTTCGCCATTGATTGATGAAGCCAGTGAGGACGTGAGACAAAGAAAGGGCTACAGGCACTTCTGATTGAAGTAATATATATTTTTTAATGGAATGCTATGGTTAGGGTTAGTTGATACAAAACATGCATGTAGAAGCAGTTTGGCTTGGAGGAGGCTGAAGTGAGGCTATCATATTGATACACATAATGTGTGCTTCCTTTTTTCCAGTGTAGATATCTAAGTGTGAGCTCTGTCATAGCCTTGTGCAATTTCCTTTTATGCTACAAAGACGATTCTAATCACTTTATTGGAAAGCATTGTTGTTGTTTTTTTAGGGATCATTCCTATTACGTGCTCATCTCCTCTGCTCATATTCTGTGCTCATCTCCTCTGATGTTTTCTCTAATAGCAGGCATTTTAATTCTGTGCCTCGATTCTTAAAAAAATTGTAGACTAACCCAAGATGCGCTGTGTGTGTGTGTGCATGTGTGTGTGTAGGTGTGTGTGTGTGTGCTCGTGACAGGCCCTGCTTGCATATTGCCTTTGATTTAACGTGTCTAATTATCGGGCTCAGATAGACCTACCCTAGATTACATAACGGCACGTTGGTAACGCTGGCGGCCCACTGAGTGTTGCCATGGTGATGGAGTGGCGCATAAAAGAGAGGCCGTGCTGGCACTGGGCTCTCCCCCTGCCCCCCACCCCCCGTGTTCAGATTGACGAGTGTTTATGCTATGCGCATGAGCCTGCTCTGGAGTAGGACAGGGCTCACTGAGCCACTCTGGGCCACCGAGTGCTGACACGTTCACTAGCCTTTGTCTTATGTATCCATGTCCTACAATGTGTTGGAGGATACCCCTGCAAATGGACGCCCATTGATAGGTAAATGGATGTCCTGTGTCGGAAACCCCTTATTTGTGAGTTGGGAATGGCCACTGATTTTGAACTAATTGTAGATCGTTGTTTGCTGGCTTGTCTGGTTTGGCGTTGAAATGCCTGATTGGTTTCCAGACGTGCCATGGTATGTTTTGGTTCAATTGGCATAAGAAAGCCGGTCTTGGCAGGGCCTTGTCTTATCTGCTACGCTGGTGTGTGTGTGTGTGTGTGTGTGTGTGTGTGTGTGTGTGTGTGTGTGTGTGTGTGTGTGTGTGTGTGTGTGTGTGTGTGTGTGTGTGTGTGTGTGTGTGTGTGTGTGTGTGTGTGTGTGTGTGTGTTAGGAGCTTCTTCTGGGCGGCGGTTTATTTTTAGGTCTTTCTTTGTGCAAGAGTGGGTTAAGCTTCTTGGACACTTTATTACACTTTATATATTAATAACCCTGTGGTGTAGCCCATTTCATATACAACATTGCTCAATATAATGCCCATGAACATTGTTTTGCTATGAAGCCAAGTGGAAACCGGGGGTTCACTTAGACTTAAATTGGAAGTTCATTGAATAAAAATCCCATTCTCTCTATAGCGGTTTCTCCTTTCTGGGCTACTTTAGAAACACGACGGGGAACATGGAGGGCTGCTTCTTAGAGGACTTGCTCCCTTTTTAGATATAAAGGGCAAAGGTAACGAAAACCCAAGGATTCTTATATTCATGGAGTTATACAAAATTCGACCTACTGCACCTTTAAATCAATCGATTGTTCCAAGCTTATCTTGGCTTTATGTAGCTTGTGATCCCCAGAGAGGCTAATCGTCTGGGTAGTCTTAGCTGCTGTTATAGAAGAAGTACTAAGCCACACGTAGTACTTATTCTGTCAGAGGTAGTGGTGGAGAGGGGATACTGCATCAGACTCTTCTGGAAGGTTCCGTGAATGGTCCTTTTTTACACACACCAAGGTATTTCTGTCTTGGGGAATGACTTGAACAGACTACGACTCTGTTATATCACACACACACACACACACACACACACACACACACTCACACTCACACTCTCTGGCTACGTCTTCCTCTTGCGGCACAACACACAGCCACTTTAAACACACAAACACTTTAAACAAACACACACACACACACACATACACGCACACACAGCGGTGGCGGCGGGGAAGAGAGCCAGCTGTACTGTGCTGATTCAATAAGGGCAGAGGAATGTTAACAACCTCCGTAGGAATGCAGCCGTCTCCATCTATCTAGAACTCTGTGGACAGAGGAGCAACAGGACCTCCAGAGTGGGAGCCCCTGGCCGCTGGGGCTAGGGGCTCCACCACTACCACCATGACTGGTGCTACCCTCACATCCCTGGTTCTGCGCACACCCACAACCTTGCATGTCCTTTCAAAACTTTCGTCTATAACATGGCCTGATTTTTTTTTTGGAATAGAAAGCATGATCACATTTAAAAAGAGGGTTTGGAAACTCACTATTTGAGCAGTATTGCAGAAAGGTTGATGTCATGCCTTTTGGGGAATTGAAAGAATTCTGTATGCCCTCATTCTTTTGAAACTTCTTTTATTTTATAAATAGCACTGATAGCAAAATAGAAACAAATAATATAAAACGATTAAAACATGTTTCCCAAGCCAAAGGGGTTGACACTAGTATGTGGGAGAGTTCATAGTTATCTTCTTTCATTCCTTAAGAGAAGATGTAGGTTGTCTCCAGATAGGGAACGTGCTGGTCCCCTACCTCCCCCATACTTTCCCTCCCAGAATCCTCTGCTGGTGCGCAGTACCTCCTCCATCTTCAGGCCCTGGTTCTCATGCCACCTCCTCCACCTCTTTCTCCTCATCCCTCTCTTCCTTTCTCTGCTAGGAAAACCATCTGTTTAGTAAAGGGTTAGTCGGAAAGCCGAGAACCACCTGCTGTCTGATTGTTCTGTCTGTTCTAAATGTCTTTGTGGAAAGTACAACACACACATTCCCAAAATATTCACCTAAACACTTTGCCCATCTTCACACACACACACACACACACACACACACACACACACACACACACACACACACACACACACACACACACACACACACACACACACACACACGTCTGCCTGCCAAAATGCCTCTGCATGAGCACATTCAAACGTGCACAGAGGCTCTCCTACACGCAGCTTGAGGGACTGGCCAGGATGTTTCCTTCGTTGTACTTCTCCCTGTCGGCCCACAGAATGCTGAGATGCGGATGTTTTCTCCCCCATGTGTCTCTCCATCGTTCTTTCATTTTCCTCTCTTGCATTTAAACTCTTTCTCTCTGACTCTAAGTGACTAGTTATTTAAAAGCTTGGCCTAGATGTGTGTTTGGAGAATGATGCTGTTGAGGTTTAGAGACGTCCTACTATGCTACAGTGTCAGCGGCACGCTAGACAAAAGAAAATATACTCCATAACCTAACAAATGGTAATGCCGGCCACATGTTTCCCCACACATGCAAATGTTTATCCTTGTTTTTCTCCCCTCTCGCTCGCTCTGTCCCTGTCTTTCCCTCTCTCTCTATCTTCTTCCTCCATCTTGCCCTCCCTCAGTTTCTAGTCCTCATTTAAGCATGCATAAATTCAAAGGATGTTTAATGGTTCAACACATGCGCACACGTATGAAGGCACCCGCATACAAACCTGTCTAGTACCTTATGAATTTATTTTATATGAATAAGCAAGTGTATCCCTCTGGCTCCCTGTTCCCCTGCTGTGGATAGTGGTTCTCTTTGGCCCTCGGTATAGGTTCCTACTCTCCGGGCCCCCGAGGCCTCCCCTCTCTCTTGGCCGTATGTCCTACCTCTGCTTGGCTTCACACAGAGCCAACACTGCCAGTCCAACATTATCACAGGTTAGCACTATTAGCAAGTAGCTCAGGGAAAGGATAGGTTGTATGGTGCGGGTTGGAGACAGTGAATGAAATAATGGGAATGGACAACAGGACAGTAAGGGGGAGCAGAGGATGTAAAAGATAAGAAGACAGGAGACCAGACAGGACGAGGTAGGGGGGAGGAACTTGGAGAACAGCCGGGGAAAAAAAAAGAGGGAAGGAGATGAAACACATGGAAAGCTGGACAGAGGAGTGGATTTTGTATATTTCTGGAATGATTTAAGGCCAGCCAGCCAGCCATTATCAAAACTGCAGGCCTCGTGCAGATGGCTAATGTTTAGCCAGCCAGAGCAGCAGACAGACCACTCAATCTGAGCTGGAGTAGGCTAGATGGATGAAAAAGTTCAGCTATTTGACTTTCCAGTGTGAGGTGTAGAAATGCACAAGCCAGAAAATCTAAGTACAATGTTTTGGTCCAAAAACATCCTGATCTTTACCCCTCATCCTTGTCATCAGCGGTCATAATTTTAATTATTATTGAGCATTGCTGGAAAAGTGAGATTTTTTATTTGTTTTTTTATCTGAGCAACGCGTCCATAATCTTTCCATTGCGGAAAATGGTATTTTGGAGAAAATGTCTTCATCTGCCAAATCTTATATTCACGTCACCATTCGTTCAAAAGGGACACACAAACATTGACTCAATGCAGTCAACAAACACCTAACTCAAATATACCATAACCGACATTCTCTGTCAAACACAGGACAATAAAATAACCTATAATCACATAGACACTACCTTGCCTGTAGTTCAGGCAGCCACCAAATCCAATCCTCTTTATTTAATCCTGTGTTATTAAGTGTTATTAAGAAGAACAGCACAAACTTGGAGGCGACATGAAAGTGCAGTGGGCCTTAGTGTTGGTCTAATAAAGCCAGACAGGGGGGACCCAGTAGACTGCTACGACAATGTTGGTTCTCTTATTTATTAAGAGTGTAACTCTCCCCGAGGATACTCCGACGTCAACCTCTCGAGAAACAAACTCAAACATGTTTTCTTTCTCTGCAGACCCCACTGTCCTAGACTCTACGTTAATATAATTCCTTTCCATGCTCTCATAATTGGGCCCTCCTCTCGTTCAACTGTCTCCTCTCTTTCTCCAGAGGAAACCTGTTTAGTTCATTTCATGGTTGCATTGTCTGACGCCAGCAGCAGTCAAAGAGCCCCCAGGAGGCTATGGGACGGAAATCTCCACAGCATCTGATGGCTTCAGGTCAAAGGAAGGAGAAGACAGTCTGACAACAGACGGACACACAGACAGACATGGGGGCTCTAGACCCCAGGATCTTATTCACAGCACTGCCAAACTAAAACTTTTTAATGCAGTTATTCTTTCACTTAATGCTGACCTGGCATGCCCTTTTTATTGTATTTATGTCTTGAAAACTGAAGAAATTATGATCAAATTTCCAACCCTTAATTCCGCATGGGAGCTGGAGGGTGACTGAGATTGAAAAGGAATACGCACACATGAACAAAAGGTATTTTCCAAGCCCTTAACAGGGAGTGAAACCAAACCCAGATCATTCAGTTTCAACTATGAAAATAAGCAAACAGCAGAATCGGGAAAAGAATTCAACCCGTAATTCAACATCAAAGTAGTAGACACCAAGAAAGTGAATAAACTCAACAGGGTTCATAAGTGGTGTATTCCTTTATCACACGATGAGATGTGCTTGATGCTGCGTCTTGGCATGGCCTTCGGACTGGCTTGCTGACTGATTAACCGAACGCCTTTTGGCTGTGACCGGGTGTCGGTGTGGTCGATGGCTAACCGCATGCTGCCAGGCGTAGTTGGCTGGATGATGGATCTGGTGTAGAGGTTTTATGACCCACCTAGCAGCCATGGCTGATTGAGAACGGGCTTGAGGAGCCAGCACGTCTCTGACAGAGACTCATTCTTCTTTCCTGTTTATGCTAACATTGTTTTTTTACGTCGGCCCAAACTATGGCAGGGAGAGGGGACGGGAATGGAGTGGTGTATGTTTGGTGTAGCTCTTTTTCTTGCAGTGCACCAAAGTGCTCAAGCTAGGAAGAAAAGCAACAAAAGAACACAAAACACATGGATGGATAAACTCGCCGTGTCATTGCATGCTACCGGTTGGACTTAACTCAAACTTTGAGACTTGTTGTATTGCTTTTTGTCCAGCATGTAGACAATTGGTGACATGCATATAATGACATTGTGACGTGAGCGTGTATCTCGTGACCATAAAAAGAACGATACCCCTTATTTACTCCTCTTTGGGTGGATAGATGTTGGACGGTCTGGTTTCGTCCGTAGTTTTTAGGAGTCACCACAGCATTCTGAACTCTGTCTGTTTTGTAAGTTCAGTTTGTGTAGGAATGCGTGACGACAGCCGGTGTAAACATATTCCAAAAGTGTCTCAAGAGAGGGACTCCTTCATAGAGTGAATGCAACCAGACTCTTCCTTATGAGTGGGTGTCATAGCCATTGATGGGTTAATACAACACTGAGGGCCTCTTGTTTGAGCCTGCATCCTCCTACTGGGTTGTCTCTGGATGCAACATGTCTTCTTCCAAACAAGCGCTCCGCAACGTGCCGTTCTCCAGATGCAGTCTTGATTCAAGCTCCAATGAAATACAACATGAAAAGGTAGTGGAGATTCGCAGGAAATTCCATAACCAATGAAATGCATATGGTGTCTGACCAACGATGTGTTGAGATCTGTTCCAGAAACGTCCTGCAAATTAACATTTTGCTAACCAGCTAAAGTATTTTTACTCTCACGCGGTGCTTCTTTACAAATTA
Organism: Gadus macrocephalus; assembly: GCF_031168955.1. Lineage (NCBI taxonomy): Eukaryota > Metazoa > Chordata > Actinopteri > Gadiformes > Gadidae > Gadus > Gadus macrocephalus. Next base: position 11,834,573 of record NC_082397.1, on the reverse strand, counting down.
TGATCGGCTTACAATTTCTTTTTAGAGAAACTATGCACCAAGAAGTCAATGCAAAGGTTGGACACAAAAAGTCCAGCTTAAGAACAGAACATGAACTGTGTGTTGGTCTGGTAGTGTAGCACTTGGCCTGAATTAGAAGTAATTATGAAAAGTGTGTGAAGCCGTTGTCACGCGCACATGCTTTAGAGCTGTGATTATGGAATTAGCCAGCCAGGGTGCCTTTTTTACGTGGATGACGAGAGAATTGAAACATTCATTGTGGCCACTTGTTTTAAAGTCGGTGTGTTTAATTTCTCCCTCTTAATCTTTTCCTTTGTTTGTTGGATTATTTCTGGGCTATTTCAAGTTCCACTGGGGTAACTTTAATACATATTAACACTGCTGGATACAACCAGCACTTAAACTTAATTACACTTTGGCTAATGGTTCCTCACTGTTCTGTAAGAGAAAAGACGTACAGGCTACCACGTCAAATCCGTACCATGGTGTACCTTCTCTCACGTGCCCTAGATCTGGAATGTGAAGATCAATGAGCTATTTCCAATTCCTGCCTCAAAGCTGTTGAGGTTTTTACTGTTTTATAATCATCAACATATGACTCTTTGTAAAAGTTGTGCTAAATCCTACACATGACTAACGCTTGACTGAGTGGGTGACTGACCAGGGACACAGTGACTCACCAACAGTTTTTTGTGCAATCCCGTCAAAGATCCTATTCATTCGGTCTTGGCCCGGGACGAAGGCAGGTAGACGTGGAGGTTGCAGACTGACCCGACTCGCTTGGAGCAGAGACATTCTTTTTGATCGTGTGATCGTCCAAGTCGACAAGCAGGATCCATTAGTTTCCTTTTTCACCCCGCTTGATTTCACATTCATTTCTACTTCACAGTCCTCCCTACCAGTATAATGATGAATATACTCTATCACTCGTGATCATTACACTTGTCCTTAAGGTATTCCCCTGCACTATAGTAAACACAGACAGTCAAAGAATTTTGGCTCCTACCTATGTACTTTCATAAAGCCATAAAGAGCACTGTGTGGAGAACTCACACAAATCATCCATTATGCCTGGATCTCTTAAGTCGCAAGCCGGCTTTCATTCACTTAGAATAGATTTGAACTCTTTCTCACTCCTCTTGGCTGCTCTCCATCTTTTCCTCTCCTGCTTCCTGGTCTTCAGTGTGACTACGTATCATTACAATAGTATTCTACAATGTTGGCTAGCATTCACCGTGTTTTCTCTATTTATAGGAATTTGTGGCCAACATATCAGTCTAGGATCTTTTTATATTCAATCCAAAGCAGACAAGAATCTGACTTTCATTTGGCAGGGGACCATCGCCCATGTTCCTTCACGTCGTTCTCCTGCAAGCCTCTCCGCTCACGAGCCTGTTTGTCTGTGTTGTCGTCCTCCCCTCCATCCAGGTGAACTACCTGGGCAAGGTGACCATCACCGGGACCCAGTTCCTGTCGGGCTGCACGGAGTCGGCGGTGATGGGGCTGGTGGAGCGCCGAGGGCGGGCCCCGACGCAAGGCACCAACGCCCTGTTGGAAATCCGGCCCTTCCAGGTGCGCCTCCACCACCTGGACGACCACAACGAGTCCTCGGTAACCATGGACACGTACCAGGTGGCGCGGATAGCCTACTGCACGGCGGACCACGGCGTGCGGCCAAACGTGTTCGCCTGGATCTACCGGGAGATCAGCGACGACCTGTCGTTCCAGATGCACTGCCACGCCGTGGAGTGCCAGAGCAAGCTGGAGGCCAAGAAGCTGGCCCACTCCATGATGGAGGCCTTCCGCAAGACATTCCACAGCATGCGCAGCGACGGACGGATCCACAAGAGCGGCTCCTCGGACGACTTTGCGGAGGATTCCTCCATCGCAGAGGACATCACCCCTGACGATGGTTGAAGAAGAAGAAGAAGAAGAAGAAGAGCGACCCCCCCCCCCCCCCCCCATCACCCCCTCCCACACACACACACACACACACACACACACACACACACACACACACACACACACACACACACACACACACACACACACACACACACACACACACACACACACACACACACACACACACACACACACACACACACACACACACCCACACCCCCCAAACCCTACCCAAACACAAGGGGGGGGTGACTGGATACATATAAGAGACCACCTCTGTCTCTGATTGTCCCTTACACGTTTTCTTTCTTTTTAAGTATCTTAATACGGAGTATGTATGTAAAGGACATGTTTCTATTTTTTTTTAACTCAACTAAATTAAGTGGGCTTTAATGAAACGGGTTTGGCATAAATCATTGCTTATTAGTAGGTAACCCTCCAGTCTAAATGGGACCTTGAAGCACCAGCCCGATATAGTATGTCCATAAGAGATTTGCCTGACTATTAAGATTCTGGTCCTCCACCACTGTCCTGTCTCTGACGTAGGTCATGGTTCTTAAGCTTTTTTAGACCGAGACTAGATTACATGTTTTCCTTCTTTTGAGTAAGGGGAAAAATGAAAGAAAGGACAGCGATATGTCTTCCTTAGGGAGACACGTAATATACTTTTTCATCCGTTAGTTTGTCCCGTTTTTAGTCCTGGCTCACATAAAAAAAAAAACATTCTATTTTTTTGTAGATTACTACCACAATAGTATATGTGTCCTTATTGTAGAAAATGAGGATGTGGAAAAACGTATTTGGTTGTTGTCACTACGGTACTTTCTAGGTGTCGGTGGATTGTGTTGCCCTCATCTAAAGACCAGAACAGCGGGACTTTTACCTGTGTCTGAGTGCTTTTAAAGGGTTGATAAATAAAAAAAAAGATTTTTAAAATACGGAGAATATGTACAGGGTGTACGTCTAAGAGAAGACATTGCTGATATTTTAGCTAAGTTTTATATGATTGGAAGTACTCATTAGGCCATACGACCGGGCCGACAAACCGAGTCACCTTGATCACTCCCATCTGATGTGGTGTGACTGTGCTTGCCGGTGTCAGGCTGTGTCCCTTGCCTGTCGATACTTGTGCCTCACACTTTATTCTCACTGTAGGTTGGCGTCTCATAGTCGTGTCCCAATCTATCGTGCGAGTGTGTGCGAATGCATCCACACGCGTGCCAACATTTTACAGTATTTGTGTCTAAGTGTATTTGCTTAGTCCCAGTGTGTATGAATGTACACAAGAGTGTTTTGTAGGAGAGGGCCGAGTTTAAAGAAAGAGGGAGGGAGGCCGGGGGAGAAGGCCAAGCTAGGTACGGGGAGGAGGAGCAAACTATGTATGGCCTGATAATGATCAAAGTGTATCAGAGCTGTCCTGCAGCATCCAGTTCTGATGCCTCAGCTGACATTGATTTAACTTTGAAGATGGTACCACGACCAGTTGCCAAATATATCATGATTTCCATGATTTTTCTTTTTTTCTATAAACCTTAAATCGGTACGTGAATATGAGATATCACAGAGACGGAAGTTATTTAGGACCCCTAGAACTCAGCCGTCCAACAGAATGCCTGAAGCTTCCTGGCCTCTGCTGAATGTATGATGAGTCCAATGTGCTGCAAGCTCCTCCCCGCCTCTCCAGTTACTCCATTCCTTGATATCTCCTAGCTGGAACAATGGAACATGGTTCTCTGCTGTGGCCACGGCTCAGGCTTTTACACTCACACAAGCAGACAAATGCAACAGAGGGCCTCCACCACATGTGTAGGCTTCTTGACTGCGTCTGGGAGCAATCTCACATAGACTCATTCTCCCCTGGTGCAAAAATTCAACTGAATGACCCGAGTGGCCATTTTGATAGAGGCAGATGAAGGCGCTCAGGTCCAACAGAGCCTCGACCTTCTCCTAGCTTGACCGTCAAACATGCTGGACTCTCTTAAGTGGGAGAAAAATTGGGTTTGTGACTCGGCAGAATGATCAGATGGCTTTGGTCAGTACATATATAAATATATAAATACATATATATATATATATAAATTTACATTGTATTTGAAACTCACTCAATAAGCTTATGTAAATACAAATGTATCAATTTCCAAATATAGGCTAACAGCATAATTGTTGACAGCTATTTTGAATAAAATGTGGAGAATCAACCATCCTACGATACAGAAACAGTGTTATTAAGCCTACTGTGAATATCTGGCCAGCCTGGTAATTGCTGTGCGTGTGTGTGCGTGTATGGTGTTGGATTACATCATAATGTGCGTGTGTCTGAGGGGTGAGTTATTGTCCAGAGGGGGGTACATGTGGCGGGGTATCTATACGTGGCCTGCAACTGATGAAGGCCAGAAGGGGAGAGAGCGTTTATAAAACTGTAGATTACTGTGTCCTGTCTGTCTGAACGCTCAGACGTGCTTTAAATGTTTTACAGAAAAAAATGTTACCATAAGTGTTTTCTATACAGTGTTTGCAAAAGATCAAGAAACAATTACATAAACTATTTACCAAGACCAATTTATAACTGTGGATTTATTCCCCCCCCTATCCCCCAATTCACAACTGTATCTGACTTGAACAAACATCATACATCCGTTGTTTGAATACATTATTTTTTACATGCTTGAACATGCTTGATTTTTTTTCTCCCTGATGGAAACTTAATGAGGGCACTTTGGTGAGTCTGGCTGTTGGTGGAAAGATAAATTAAAAACTTGCTGTGATAGTTTGAGACCACAGACCACACAGCCTTGACTCGGATCCAAACCACATATCATACAGGACTCGTTTTTCCAGTAGGCCTATAAACAGGTGTGTTGTTAAGCCTCCATTGTTGCCAAATTCTGGTTTTACTAAAACCATCTAAACAAAAAATATTGAAGCATATTTTCTAAAAAATTGAAACATATCAAAAAAAACGTAGGCCTCTTTTCCCGGTTCTCTTTTCTCTTTGTATCATGTGTGTGCACGTCAGCGCGTGAAGTGTTTTCACTTCCAGTAGTTTATCCTGTCATGATGTTCTATTCTTCCTAGCTTGCCTTTGGCATGTCTTCATTTATTAGCGTTTTAAATTTCATATTTTAGACCAGTGACCTCCTTCTTTTCATCTCAGTGTGCTCATGCCACTAATATGGTAATTACTACACCCCATCAGTTTGAAGGTCTGAGCTCACACATTTGCAGGCAAAATGGATGCTACACATTTGCTTTAGATGTGTAGAATGAGAACAGTGCCTCCCTCTGGCAGGAAGACTACAACAACTTAAACTTCATCAACTTAAATAATAATCTTTAAGTTGATAATAACAAACATTTATCAATCAACAAATCACAGATGTCTTGATTTTACTAGATCCATAATTTCAAGGTCAAATACCAGTATTTGATCCTGAAATTAGTAGGCTGCTGGAAATCTGTTCTGTCAGAAATATCTCTATAACTTTTGCCTTTGCCTTTAAAATGGCACACAATATAATTGATCTTTATTTCTACCCATGAAGATAACTGACCACCAAACCACAGTTCACTTAGAGTGACCGGTGTAACCATCCCTTAGAAGCCCTCAGTTAATGCTTATCCCGCTGGCGCTATCTTCAGGTCCCTTTGCAAACGGTGGCCCTCCACCGGGTTCCAACGTCTGTGACCCACTTCCAGCAGCAGCGTGCTAGCACAGTGAGGCCAACGAGGGGGCCCTCGGAGTGGGGAGCATGAGCCGACAATCAGCCGTAGTGGCGTCAGTCCACAGGTCAGCCAGTTAGCTCACAATACCACTGTGTTCCCGGTCCAGCTGGCATGGCCTGCCTTCCTCCCACTCTTCCTCCTCCTCCTCCTCCTCACACCTCCTCACACCCCCATGGTGCCAGGCAGCAGGCTAGATCAGGGTCCCCGGCTGGGAAATACGCTGCCAAAACTAGGCCCTCAGCTCTACTTCTTTATCTCAAAGCCTTTCTCGTCACGCCACCTCTCTGACAGTCAGGGGGATGTGTGATGCTGATCTGCAGCATCCCACATTCAGATACAAAACAAACAATACGTATGATAGAAGCAAATACACTGACTTGTATGTGATTACTTCTCTTCTTCCACCCACTTTATTGTCTCTCTTTATTGTATTTTCTATAAAAGCACACAAGCCAATTCAAATATAATTAAAAAAAATAGTATCTATTGACTATAGGTGTGGTTTATCAGCCTAATACTCTGAATGTAGCCATATAAAATGACATATGACGTATGAAAAGTGATAGTGTAGAAGAAGTTCTGCGTGTCATAATTATATCTACTGCTGGAAACGGTTCCCAGAGTTTTCATGGCAGTTACACTTGTCTGCAGGTGAGGAAGTGTTGTAAGCCATACAGGTTCAAGGTTCAGGGATAGCGCATGAATAAGGAGAACAAAGACTCCTAGAATTTAATACTTAAATACGATGCAAGGGGTTGAAACAGCTACGAGTTCATGAGTGCAGAATGTAAAGATTTTGAAGGGTGCTGTTTCCACATAGAAAGACGAATGTGACGCCTGCGTGCAGTTATTTATTTTCCAGACCAGATCCAAAGTCAAAGTGTGGACCGTGAGTCTTTGACACACAAAGTATTTCCTGTGATGTTTTCCAGATGCCGGTATCCAAGCTCATCTGTGTGAGGTGATTGGTGCATAAAGCCTTTGCATCATATACAATCGTTGCTATTATAAAAGGTAAGATATCAGCAAAATCACCTCTGATCTCATATCTTGTTTCTGGTGTGAGACTTTACCCCAACTCTAGCAGACGATCCTATCCACAGAAAGAACAACACAGACTGTTATAAACAAATCAATCGCTGCATAGTGGCCCCTGGGGGGACAGGAAATGCCTGAACTCTGATCCATGAAGTTCTGGCTTGTCAGGGAGACAGGATGAGAGCCCAACAGGTTGGGGCAGATCCCATGGGCATGTCAGGGAGGGCCTCCCGCAAAGATGGCTTAAGTACTGTTTGCTACCAGTTTTACTTTGTTTCCCCCCCCCCCCATAGCCCAACTACCATAAAGCTTTTGGGAAACACCTGTTTTTGTTTAAAGTTCAATATAATGGAAATTCCAAAAGAAATGAACGGATGGTTGAACACAAGGCAAAGTATTTGGCAGTTTGTTGTTGCTATTCGCTAGTGAAGGCCGTGACGCGAATGAGTTGTCTGGGTATGAGTTATTGGAGTTATACGGAGATGAAAAGAATGTGGCCGAGAAAAATGAGACATGGAGAGGAAGAGAGAGGAATGTTGAAATGGCGGGAACGGCAAGGGTCGTGGAACGACGCAACGGCCAAAGAATGGAAGAACCAGGGAAATTTCACTAAATACAAATCTGTAGTGGAGGGAGGCCTACAGAGAGAATAAGGCCTATAGGCGGTATCAGTAGCATATTGCCTCCAGATACTGAAACAAGGATGAGCCATATCTGTGGCAATCATCAAATCATCAAAGGTAATAAACAACTGACTTCAGAACCAAACAGTCTGTTGAAGATTAAGCGCACCCAACCACACACACACACTCTCTCTCAAATACACATACACACAGAAACTCTCTCTCTCACACACACACACACACACACACACACACACACACACACACACACACACACACACACACACACACACACAAACATAAATAAACACAGAACACAGACTGGATTTGATTAATTTGATTTTCATTTGATGAAGAGCATATAATTTCCAATTGCAATTCGTCAGCTTGCACCATTGGCACAAGGGTTCCTCCTGCCGCAACATTCAACAGGAATTTGTTTATTAATTTGTCAACTATACTAAAGCACCACAGATTCATGTTCTGTCCACATGGTGTCCTCATAGCTCCGGTCTTGGCCACGCTGTTCCAGCATGAGCAACATTTTAACGATTTACGAGCATCAACAACAATCTGTCCCTTCTTGACATTTGTACCCTACAGTTAAAAAAAACATACATAAAATGTTTGTCTTTTTTAAATGTATTATATTTATTATAAAACATATTTTAACAACAATAAACGTTTTATACATATATTTTGGATAGCCAGCCTAATTGAAAGTGGAACTTCAGACTGGCAGACTTGTGAACTCAAGAATGGCTTCTGAACATTTTACTTGACTGGCGATATTTTTTCTTGGCAGACATGAATACTGTATATTTCTTGACTTCGAGGTCTGATGAAATATTTCGGATATTTTACAAAGGGCAGGGTAGACCTGACTTCATGATGTTTTAGAAGTAGAATATGCTATTGGATTAATTTACCTTGTAGATACGTATGTATATGTTGCCATCAAGCCCAACTATTTGCAAACCCTCAACATTTAAATATTTCATTTACGAGTGCGTTACACAATAAAAATGTGATCTTATAACCATATTTTGCTGCTAGTAGCATTAAGTTCAGATTGTATTTACTAGCTATAGAATATGAGGCCACATTGCATATCATCTGTAAAGCTCTGGCAGCAAAGTGGTATCAGCATTGCATTCCCTCACCATGGAGGGACATGTTTTGGCTCACTAACAACACAGAGCTCTTGTGTAACCCAAACCACAGCTTCCTACCCATGACATTTACAGCCAGCACCATCTGGATCAGTGGGTATATGGGAGATATACCTCTGCAGAGGCTCTGCTAGACCAGAGGATCAGGGTCTTCTAAACTCTTCTCTGAAGAAAGACAGATGACAGAGCAGATCCAAGCCAGTCCATCGACTCGGTCCATCTGATTGTATAATGCTGCCTATCTCCCATGGAGATCTGAGTGAACATCCATCTAAGTACCCCTATGTGACACATGTGTGTATGTGTATGTGTGTGCGTATGCGTGTGTGTGTGTGTGCGCGCGTGTGTGTTTGTGGTTGCGTGCACAAGCTTTGTATCCTTAATCCCGGTCTGAAAATGGATTTGGGCATTTCCCATCATCGATAGGATCTCCTTACTTAATCCATAGCTTTCAAGAGTTGCCTGGCTCCCTTGCTATTTTAAAGAAAGCCTTAGGCAGAGAGCAGACCACATGCCTTGGTAGCCTTTCTGGATTATGACTTAGACCTTTACCAAGAAGAAAATACATACAATCCAAAATAAAAACCCATACAGGGTCAAAGGAGATTACTAGTACAGTACACTAAACCACTAAAACATTTTTAACAAGCTAACCAGTTACTTGCCTACATCTCACACAGCCATATTATCAGATTGACAGAGAATATGACTTTCAAGGCCGGTAATATATTTCAGAGGATACTTTCCTTTTCTCTCCAATTCTGATAATAGGAAATAAGAATCTTGATCATGTTAGGGGAGAGATAGCTGCTGGACCCAAGAGCAGAACACAGAGACAGGACAGGGGTTGGAGTGAAGGTGAAAAGGTTTATTTAGTGTAACCAGGAGTGAGGCAGGAGGCAGGTAGGAGAGTGGGGCGCATCAGGCTGGAGGGAGTGAAGCAGGAGGTGTAGATCCAAAAAACGATAGGCAAACAAAGGTGAGGCACGAGACTTCAGCAGGAGAAACAACAACTAGAAAGTGTACCGGAGCCAGGTTTGAATAACCACCACGGTATATCGAAGTACGATCTGGCGAGGACTGCAGGGAAACCAGGTGTATTTGAAGGGGAGTTGATGAGCTGATGCAGGCCAGGTGTGAGCAGTTGAGAGTGGCAGACAAAGCACAGAGACAGACAGGGGGTGTGGCCGATACAGGGGGAGAACACACAGCACCACAACTGTGGCCATGACGGATCAAACAACTTGCCGTTTTTGTTGAGGTTTGGTGGTCTCACTGATTTTAGTTCTTGGGTTTCCTCCTAGTTAGCCTCTTATAATTTCTTGAACGGTATGGGCCTGTGTGCATTGCTAAGCCGTCTACACATGTGCGGCTATTGTCTGCACATGTGTGCTGCGGTCTAGAAGGCGGTAAAAGGCGGCAGCGATAAGCTCATATAAAGCTGGTCAGATACCAAACGAAGAGTCAATCAACTTTGATCTTTGGAATCTAATTTTAGCCCATTCTTGATATTCTTTCTCTGAACTCATTACGCACATGATTGGTCAACTTCCAGTGGCGTATGACCCCCAATCCGCAGCCCCTTCTCCATGGGGCCATTGCTATCAGACGACATGTCAAAGCCCTGATTGGAACGGCCACCGTCCCACGGTGCCCTGGTCAGCGTCTTATCAGACCACTTGACATCATCATTGGATTTGGAATAAGAAATAAGATCACAGGGGATAAAAGCCGCGGGGACAGATATATAGTCTCATCCTCTCCCTCCCCTTTGTATTTCATTGAATTACACTTTAATGAAACACAGTTCTGTAAAAGAAAACAAATTCCGTCCCATATAAATGTTTGTCTTTCATTCGTCTACACTTAAAAGGAAATCACTTCTCAAAAATAAAACTAATTTGGTTCCACTTACATGTTTGCTTTTTATTTATTCAACATTCAGGAGGCATCTCTCGGACAACTGAAGCCATGAAGGACAAGAGAGAGGTTGGCCGATATCAACAGAGGCGTAGAGGTTGCGAAAGAGCAATGATTTCAGAAAAGTAAGGAAAGCCTTCCCTTTCCCTTTTGGTGTTTGTCGATTCGTACCTCTGTAAACAATTCCTGATTTAAACTGAAATTATGATTCAAGTGTTGATGAGGTTCAAATGTTGTATGAACTTGTCAGACTACTTATATGCCTAACCCCTACCTGCATATGTATATTGTTGGCTTAGTATATGCATACAAAGTCAATAATAAATAATAATTTAAACCTTTAAAATATTGGAAAAAGGAAAGAAGATACTTAATGATAATTCGGAAATTAACGATACGAAGGGGAGGTAGTAAATATGCAAGAACGATTGCTGGATATTTCCCTCATAATGCACAGCTGGAAGCAGCTGTGCCCAGATGCTCCTCTTCCCCCCTTCCCCCCTCCCCTGCTTAGCCATGTCCTTGACATGTAACAAACATTTCCATGTCAATGTGTAAAAGATGGAAAATGAAGCAGCTATAACCTTGGACGAAGAAGGGGTGAAGATAATTGTGTGATCACCAGAGCTCATGGGATCTCTTCCATTGATTGTCAGAGGAATGGGCATTCTGTCACTCTCTGTAGGTGTGTGTGTGTGTGTGTGTGTGTGTGTGTGTGTGTGTGTGTGTGTGTGTGTGTGTGTGTGTGTGTGTGTGTGTGTGTGTGTGTGTGTGTGTGTGTGTGTGTGTGTTTGTCTGTCTTTGCAGAAGCTTGCTCCTGGGAACATACAGAATTCAATCTGCAATGATATACAGACTCACAACATAAGCATATTCAAATCATATCCATATCAATCGCACAACTGAACTTGAACTGATGTTTATCTAGAACTAAAAAAGAGGGTATGTTACGCTAACTCAAACAACTGAAGCATTTGACAGGATTGTGTGTCCCGTCACCGCTGCGGGGGGTCGTTAATGGGCTGACGTTGTTCCCCTGACACCTCGTCATGTGTGTTTTTAATGGGCCCCAGTCCTTGGCGCGGTCCGCCAATGTCACAGCGTGTGTTTCAACGCGTTAATAAATAATGCAGAAAAGTCTGCTTGACCGAAGCCGTGAATGACAAGGACAATTATTAGTTGTTATTATTCAGCTATTATTGGTTGTATTATAGGTTCCACTCGAACCAAATTGAGTTTCCTCATGAATAATAATATTGTATTGTAAATTATTCAAGGAGTACCTATACATTGACGAATCCGTCCCCCTTCAAAACAGGTACGTCTCTTTCACCTTGGTGGTAGTGTAAAGGGAACATGGTCGGATTCATTTCAGTCACATCGTCACAACGCAATGACTGTTATGGAAGCAAAGGAGCATTAGAATGTTACTTCATAGGTTAGCAACAATGTAATTATTTCACAACAATGTCTCTCTTATTATGGGGAGAAATTGATGTATTTGATACTGCAGCCCTTCTCATGCGAGAGATGGCAAATCAAAGTCTTCAAGAGACTATAGCTTGAGGTATGCTAATATTGATTAAGAATTTTACTGTCCTACAACTCTCTCTTTATACACACCGTCCACAACCCACTACATCCCTGTTTCCCTTCTTAGCTTTTCCCCTCGCCACACCATCCTCTCAAACCATAATCAATCAACCAAAATCATACGTATTCAAAGCTATTGGGATGGGCTCCGCTGACATGTCTCTGTGATCACTAGTCCATTCCCCATCGGCCCTCTGCCTGACCTCGTGTTCATAAGCCTCACCGGGGCAAACCAGTGCATTGGCGGCTGCAGAGGCCGGGCTGGTTGGTGTGCTGCACTCTCTCGCGGCTAGAGAAGGATCTGTGTGTGTGGTTCTGCCCATATCTGTAAGCAGCAAGAGGACTGTGAACATTAAAAAACAGCAAAAACATTGATGCCGACGCTGGGGCCAAGCAAACCAGGTCACTTCACTTCAGAGCAGTGGATATCCATTTAATGAATTTTTGGATCCAGTGCAGCCTCGGGATTTTAAGAACCAAAGCACTTTTGATCCTTTGTAGACCCACTATGTGTCCTCCTTTTTCTTCTCTCATCTTTCTCTTTCTCTCTCTCTCTCTCTCTCTCTCTCTCTCTCTCTCTCTCTCTCTCTCTCTCTCTCTCTCTCTCTCTCTCTCTCTCTCTAATTCACAAAAACGCAGCATATGTTGTCAGCCATAGGCCCCATTTAAAATGTTTAAGAGGCAAAAACTGTACTGAATTCACAGTTGAATTATAGGTGCTACAATTTATAATTATTGATCCGTAGTTCACATACTTATCTTATCTTACTGCCCTTTATGCCTACTGGCATGTAGGGCAGCAACAAAGGATCTCCACTCCTGTCTGTTTTGGGCGAGCTTTTGGATAGAACTCCAGGTCTGCTTCATGTCTTTCAGTTCTATCTCCACTGTTCGACGCCAGGTTTCTTTGGGTCGTCCTCTCTTTCGCTTGCCTTCAGGTGTCCAGTGTAGGGCGGTTCTTGTAATGTAATCCTGTTCTTTTCGCATGATGTGTCCAATCCATCTCAACCGCCTTCTTGTAATGATGGTCACAATACTTTCTTGGTTTGTCCGAGCAAGTAATTGCTGGTTGGAGATGGTGTTAGGCCAGAAGATGCGAACGATTATTCTGAGGTTTCTTGTGTGGAATGCAGAGGTCTTGGACAGGTCTTTCTCTGTCATCCTCCAGCATTCAGAGCTGTATAAAAAGGTGGAGAGAACACAGCTCTGGTATGACCTGAGTTTGGTGTTGATGCTGTACTTCGTGGACTTCCACACATTGTCCATCATTCTGAATGTGTTTCTTGCCTTGTTGAGTCGGCTTTTGATGTCATTGCCTGTTCCTCCATCATATCTAATATTGCTTCTGAGATATGAAAACTCTTCTGTTGTGGGTATATGTTATTTATTCCATTTATTTGTACAGGTGGGGAATTTTTGTGCGTTTAAGGTCATCACCTCTGTTTTCTTCAGGCCTATGTTCAGTCCTATTTGTTGTACAAATCTGTTGACATGGGTTGTTTTTTCTTGTATATGTAGGTGTGTATGGGAAACCAGTGCCAAGTAGTCTGCAAAGTCTAGGTCTTCAAGTGTTGTAAATAGTGTCCATCTGATGCCTCTAGGTTGATCTTCGGTTGTTCTTATCTTCACATCACCCAGTCTATGACGGTATTGGAGAGCAATGCGGACATCACGCATCCTTGCCTCACTCCAGTCTTGACTTCAAAAGTGTGGTTGCTGTTTTCTACTCGGCATGTGAAGTAAAAACCCTTTACGATGAGGATGATTTCTTGTGGAATCCCATAAAAACGTAGAATGCGCCATAAACTGTCCCTGTGTATGCTGTCAAATGCTTTCTCGAAGTCTACCAAATTGATAGATAGCTGTCTTTGCCATTCTGTGCACTGCTCTATAATGTTGCGCAGTGAAAATTTGGTCGGCACACCCTCTTCCTTTCCGAAACCCTGCTTGTTCTCTTCTGAACTGCTTGTCTATTGCATCTGAAATTCTTTGTATGATGACTTTTGATAGTATTTTACTTGGAATTGACAAAAGGGTAATTCCACGCCAGTTGTCGCAGTTTTTTAGGGAACCTTTCTTGGGCATCTTTATGATTACACCCTTTGACCAGTCGTTTGGTATCGTCTTCCCCTCCCATATGGATGTGAAGAGTGGTTTGAGCAGTTTTGCTGAAAGTGCTGGGTGTACTTGTGAACAGTTCTACATTCAGGTTGTCTTGCCCGGGGGCTTTTCTTGTTTTTAAGTGATTTGATGGTTGAAAATATTTATTATTCTTCTGGTGGTGCAGTGTTAACATCAAGGACAGTCTCAGGTTCCTGTATCTCTGCTTCTGCTGTTGGTGAGGTTCAGTTTAGGACCTCGCTGAAGTGTTCAGCCCACCCTGCCTCTACTTCTGCCTCTGATGTAAGAGTTCGCCCTTGTTTGTCAGTTATCAGCGTTTCTATAGCTCTATATTACCTACCGCAGACTATTCTTGTGATTTCGTAGACCTTACATTGCTCTCCCTTGTTTGCTGCTTCTTCTGCCTGGTCTGCAAGAGTGTTGATATAATTTCTCTTGCCATACTCTTAACTGTTCTGTCGGTTTCCCTATATTGTTGCTTGTATTTATCTTTAATCCTTTCTGACTTGGCTTCCATTAATTTATTTTTAAGGGCTCTCCTATCTGCTATGACTTTCCAGGTGTTTGCTGTAATCCACTCTTTTCTGTTCCTTTACTTTATTCCCATGCAGACTTCACTGCTATTGGAGTAAGCGGTTTTGATCTGTTCCCATTTAATGTTGGCATCATCAGGTCCTTTTTGCGTGTTGTCACTCGTGTCTGCCAGAGATTGGAAACTGTTTTTCAGCTGTAGTATGAAAGCGGCCTTCACTTTGGGGTCATGTTATTCCTCCACTTCAAAATGTTGCTGTCCTGTTATCTTCTTCCCAGCTCTCCTTAAATTTAACTTAAGCACTGCTGTGACTAGGTGATGGTCGCTGCCGACATCAGCTCCTCTCCTGACTGTTAAGTCCAAGAGTGATCTTCTCTAGGTGCCGTTGATCATTAGATGGTCTATCTGGTTCCTGTCTCTTCCATTGGGGGAACACCATGTGAGTTTGTGGATGTCGCAATGTGGGAATAGGGTACCTCCGATGACAAGGTTGTAAGTGGTACATTACTCTTAACAGCCTCTCTCCATTTTCATTCATGATGCCACAGCCCTCCCTCCCCAAGGCCCTGTCATCGTTTTTGTTATTGCTGCCTACTTTTGCATTTAAATCGCCCATTATTATCTTCATATCATGTTGTGGAGTTTCTTCTAATTCTGCTTGGAGCTGATCATAGAATATGTCCTTGGTTATTTCATCACTGTCAGGTGCATAACATTGGATGATTGTGATGTTAATGTGTTTCCCCCCACAATCTGACTATGATGAGTCTGTTGTTTACAGGTTTCCATTCCACCAGAGATTTCTCCATTCGTTTTTTAAAGGGACACTGTGTAATATTTATTACCTCAAATCAACGTATTCATTCATAAATAAGTCCTCATTGGTGTAAAATTATCTCTGCCAAAAAATCTCACATATCCTCCTGAGCGAAGAATAATTAATATGTAGTTACATAGGACAGGGAAGCTTCATGGAGGCTTCCATGTTCTTCCGGTCTATGAACTGCCGAGAGGGACAAAAAGCACTATGTGGTACAGGAAATGCAAACGCGTTTTCACTCTGAGCCAGCGTGAGTGATGACTGAAATAATTCACTATCTTGCTCGAGGAATAATTACTCATACATCATTAGCTTACACTAATGATTCAATGCAGTTTGAGATTTGTTTGAAATAACGAACCTCATCATCACTCGAATGACTCGATGAGGTAGTATTGGATGTCATGACACAGCTTCTTGGCACATACTGCCCACCGTAGTTTTTGAACAAGCGAGAACTATTAGTTTGAATGCAATATACAATTGTACCACTAGATTGGAGTAATTTTTACACAATGTCCCTTTAAGGATGATGGCTACCCCTTCATGATGTTGATTGTCATTCCTTCCGGAGTACAGGACAGTCTCTCCTGTGTTGGTTTGTGTCTGGCTGTGCCTGTCCACCTACTCTCACTTATTCCGAGAATATGCAGGTTATAATTTCTCATTTCTGCTGTTACTTGAGCGAGTTTACTTGTTTGGTACAAGATTCGCACATTCCAGAATCCAATCCTTGTCTTGCATTTTGTGTTGAGGGCAGCCACCTTCTTGTCAGTAGCTTCCTTACGGCTTTCACTACTGACATTTATTCTATTATCTTTCGATAACTCTGGAGGCCCATTGTACACAGTAGTGTTTTTTTCCTTTGTTGCTGTTTCCGTAACAATACCTTTTCTATGGGACTGGGTTGTCAGCCCTGTGCCCAACCCCCAACCTGGAGGACCAGTGGATTGCACTTTGTCAGACATCTATCCCTCGACCTGACCGACTTGGGTGACCCTAGCAGGAGCCTTAACTCCTGTCGGTATAGATCTTGGGGTCATTGAGGCACGCAAGCCCCCAGACCACAACACGGTGGCAATCCTTCCGGGGGTGGTTCACATTAGACTAGAACTAATTGCCATTTCCCATTTTAATCCATCCATTTGGTGCAGTAGTTTATTACGAGTAAATATTATAGTGTTATGGTAATAATCACATCAGTGTTGCGAAGACCGATTTAATTTAAAAAAGGAGCAACCCACTTCCCAGAAACTTTCTCTCCAATTTGTCTTATCTTAGCTTATTTATTTTGCCACAGGTAGTCGGAGTGGGAATGCTTAAAAAGTTAGGTGGTGCCCTTGGTGATGTGTGTCCACTGAGATTTGCTCTGTTGACTGTCAGTCCCAGACTGTCTGTATCTCCCCATCACAGTGTTGTTGCCCTCGTTGTGTTATCTAGTCGTTTACCATGTAAATGCAGAGGAGATGATGAAATGTGAAGTCACAAGCATTGCAAAAAAATGTAACGAAAATAAAAATTCTGTCCTGCTGGCTTACAATCTCGGGGCAAGGTTCATGCACTCCTGGAGGAGATATGAAGGTTAGCGTTGGATTGCGATCATAGAGTCATGGTCGTGCTCTAGAAACGGGGGCAGCCACCGGGAAACACAGTGGGATCACAAGTTATATCGACCTGATACGTTATATAATAAATACAAATAATGAACATATTAATGGGACAACTATTTGCCCATATGCAGCAAGATGCAGAGGCGCACACAGTTCCTCACAAACACACACACACACACACACACACACACACACACACACACACACACACACACACACACACACACACACACAGCAGAATATTTGCCTGTCGGCCAGAATCAAAGAGCGTGTGGATTGCTAGCTGCTGTGAACACACCAGAGGACAACCTTTCATTTTCAGGCTGAGTGCTGCTGTTAGTATTCTGACAGCAAGAGCCTGGCACCCTCAATGTTAAAGAGAGGGGGCAGGTGAAGGAAGTTCCAGAGAGAGAGAGAGAGAGAGGGAGAGAGAGGGTGGCGGGAAGAGAGAGAGAGAGAGAGAGAGAGAGAGAGAGGGGGGAGATGACAGAGGAGATGAAGGAAAAGAAAACAAATGAGAGCTCAGCTGGAGGGAGAAAGGAAGCAGAGCCATGGTGGCGAGGAGATTGCTCACCTCATAAAGGCTCTCCATTTTTCTACCCCGTTCGATTTCCCCTCTCTTCCATCTCCGTCTGTTGGCTCTGGCTGGTCCCAGTACAATCCCCTCTTTTTCACTTTTATATACTCTGCGGAACCCAAAGTTGCACACATTTGGTGAAACCACATAAATAATTAATGTATTTCACAAGGTCTACAGCAAAAGTCAGCGCTGCCTGGTGAAACCATTGTCCAGGGCCTGGTAGGTAGTGATGATGTGTGTGATTAATTTTTTGGTTGAGGCAATATTACACTCTGTGTCAGGGAGAAGGGAACGGATGGGCCTCCTGCGGAGCACAGATCATTTGGCTGCAGGAACAGCAGCAGCTCCGAAGCAGACCTTTATAACCTAGAATCACTTCTCCTTCAACTTCGGACAGAGAGGGGTTCTTCATTAGTGGCTGCTACTTTGTTTTATTGCTAATGAGAACAACAGGGGACAACTGCTTGAAGACAACTGATTGTTAAGCTCCTATTCGGTTGATTGATTTTGGCATTTCCCAGCGTTTGGAACAATAAAGAAAAACCCAATCAAAACACAACAGTTTAGATATCAATAAAATCAAACATATTAACTTTTTGGTCCAAAATAATACTGCATCTCTAGACAAATACCTGCTTTTAGTATTCTATGGCATTGCTATGCTTTGTTAATAAAAGCAAATAACTGTTAAAAAATGAAAACAACAAGAAACTAGTATTAGTTTATTCTTAGCTTTATAGGGATTTTCCATGTTCCTTAGAAGTCTTGGTTTTAGTCTGCGTCTTAAAAGAATGGATGCACTGCGACACTGCCCTCAGGTGTGGATGTTCAGTGATCCTGCAAGGAAATTCTGTTGGACTCGCACTTTATGGGCTGGCACCTTTCATCTCGATATTGTCCAACACTATGAAGGTATTATTGTAGCAAAAGTCTTTAGCACCTGTAACTGCAGAATTTGAATGCGTACACTAAAGTCACAGTAAATTTGAAGTCGTATATATTTATTTTGCATGTGTACTAAAGTCACAAATGTGTAACAGTACATTTGTCGTCGTAAAAAAAATATAAATATTTTTTATACCATTGTAAACACAAAATAGGGTCTACGAGTACGCTAATCTGTGTTACAGGTGCACAAATCCTTTTGCTACAATTATTGCAGCGCAGTTGGTGCAAAACACATTCGCACACCCGTGTTTCATAATCTGAGAACATGCCCAAAAGGTGTGCATTCGTAAACCCAAATTTGAACAAATGCATCAGAAGTTGCACATCTGTGAACGCTATGTTAATTCAGCATTTTAATGAGCGAGCACAAAACCATTTTACAACTGCTCGAATCTGCTCCTGCAAGTCTCAGCTGTGGGGTTTTTGCAGGTTGTTTTGCAACACCCCTAGGTGGTAAATGTGTAGCAAAAGTATTCGTATCCGTAGATGACAGAGCGTCCGTGAGCGGGACAAAATAGTCCCGCCCATAATTTCCTAATCCAATGAAAATCGCCGGCAGGGATGCATTTCTCAAATTACAGTGACGGCTGGTGGTGATTTTGGGTGGGTGGGCTAAAGAATGCATTACATTTATCAATACTTCACAGGGCTCCAGACGCCATGAGGTCACCTTTATATCTCTGTTCATAACTTTCATATAATGTGTATGATTTTTAAACAAGATTAAGGTGTAGAGAAAGGCATTTCTTTATTTGAAGCACAATTATAAATAAAAAGAAAAATAAGGTGTTTAAAGTGCTTCACTGAGCTGAAATTGAACATTTCGAATTAAACCATTAAGCAAAATAAAACTTTTTTTGTGCTTAAAGTATTACACAATTAAAATGTTGACTGGTCTCCCTTTGCGCAAAATGCGGCTGTAGACGATCACACACTCTTTGGTAGAGACGTCTGTGTCGCCGTCAATCATGAAGGACATGTAGGCCTATGTGGCGTTTCCGACGTCCGCAGCTGTCTTTTGCTTTAAGGTGTCGCCCATTAGGCCTACTGCAATGAATTGTGCACATGCCATCTCATTGCTATAGGCCTACGTCGGGTTGATGTTTAATCCATTTCTCTTCATGAGAATAATTTCGGATTTAAATTGAGAATGGCAACTCCTCTTTGGCAATGTTGTATGCAACATTAAATGAGATCATTTCCGATTCCTTAGAGAACCTTATTGTTACTGCCTGTCGCTGAAATGCAGTTTGGAGAGGGGCCACTATCTCTACACACTTGTCACGTCATGTTGGGTTATTTAGACAGCTTTTTTAATGTTTCGATACGAAACGTAGTTGACCCGCTTACAAATGCACTATTACCGGCCATATTCTGACCGCACTCCTGACAGTAAATCTGTACATCGTTTGGTTGATGTGTCCCCAATCTTTTCACTTCCAATTTTTCCTCCAAAGACATTAAAGAAAACCGATTAGAAAGTAAATAATCCACTTCATTCATTTTCATGCTAACGCCCGCCATAGAGTGGCGAAGTCACGCCTCTTCCGGTAGGGCTCATGGGACCTATGAGATCGAAAAATATGAATGGGTGTCAATGGAGAGAAAATAATTATTTTCTGGTCCCGGTCTTTATATGCCCTGGATTACACATATGTTGTTTGTGGATTTAAAGGATAATTTTTCATGCAAAGAGTTCGACCGTTTATTGTGCAATTGTTCAGATAAAGGCTGTAGAGAAAACACAACGAGAAAGACTACACGGCTCGTATGTGACGTCACGCTCCCTGCGACTGGCGTGGAGAAGACCGACAATCTTCCCATCGGCATAACTGTAACTCTGCACGTGCCCCGACTTATAATGGTTTTCACCTCTTTCGATGCTTTTATCCTCCCCTTGGAAAAAGCGGTGGAGTGGGGCAGAGAGATCGCCATCTCTGTGCCGAGTTCCAAGGGCGGGTGTGGTGACGTATATCATATGCGTCGAGAGCAGCGAAGAGCTGTAGTTCACAAAGCGGCCTCACATAAAACCTAAAATTATCAAACTTCTTCACGAACATTTTTAGTTTTCTTTGCATGAAAAATTATCATTTAAATCCACAAACAACATATGTGTAATCCAGGGCATATAAAGACTGGGACCAGAAAATAATTATTTTCTCTCCATTGACACCCATTCATATTTTTCGATCTCATAGGTCCCATGAGCCCTACCGGAAGGGGCGTGACTTCGCCACTCTATACTGCACTTGCGCTACTGTGCTGTGATTAGTCGAAGGACACTGTACTGTAGCTACTGTGCTAGGTCAGCCTTTGGGCTAAACTAATTTAGCCCAAATGGGAAGCATATGAAGGGGGCGTGTCAGGGCACCTGTCAATCAAACGTCAATGGAAGCTTACGCTACTGCGCTTGGGCTGAATACATTTAGCCCATTCACAGGAAAAAAAACGAAGATATATATATCCTGGGTTTTTCTGTCACTTTTTGGTGCTGTTGCTCCTTTAGGTTCTACCAAAATTTAAAACAATATGTTCTAAGTTTTTAATAATATTTTTTTTATTTTCACTGTAAGAGGGCTTAGCCCTGTTAGCCCATTTATACCAGCCGTCCCTGACTGGGACCCATCGCGTGCCAGCCATGGAGCTATAAAGATCGCAGCATTCTTAGCGCGGGTACGTTTCTTTCTGGAGAAGTGAAGAGGGCGTCCTACTGAACGGAGGTGGGTATCCTACATTATGTAAAATGAAATGACTTAGTTCAAGGGAATTCTCCCCAAAGTATTGCATTAACATTTCTGAATTTATGTTATGGCGAGTTTGGCGACCATTAAAATACATTCAAGGACATTTGCGGCATGTTAATGAAATACTTTGGGGGGAATTCACTTGAACTAAGTCATTTCATTTAACATAATGTAGGATACCCATCTCCGTTCAGTAGGACCGCCCTCTTCACTTCTCCAGAAAGAAACGTATCCCGTGCTGAGTATGCTGCGATCTTTATAGCTCCATGGCTGGCACGGGGTGGGTCCCAGTGTAATTTGAGAAATGCATCCCTGCCGGCGATTTTCATTGGATTAGGAAATTATGGGCGGGACTATTTTGTCCCGCTCACGGACGCTCTGTCATCTACGGATACGAATACTTTTGCTACACATTTACCACCTAGGGGTGTTGCAAAACAACCTGCAAAAAACCCCACAGCTGAGACTTGCAGGAGCAGATTCGAGCAGTTGTAAAATGGTTTTGTGCTCGCTCATTAAAATGCTGAATTAACATAGCGTTCACAGATGTGCAACGGATCTTTGACATAACGTACACAGAAATAAACCAGCAGTGTTTCTTAACCCAGAAACAACGCCAGTGTCTGCTGCTGTAGGCTACTGCACCAAAGTTATCTACCACGAACGAAATTAATTTATATGCAAGCAAGGTAACATTTTATTTGCTAAGTATGGAAATCACCCCTTCAGCAACGAAACACATGTTTCGTGCCGGCTATAAAAACCGAAGTGGTCTTTTGCATGTTTGCATTTAATGCGTAAAAATGATCACTTTTTAAGGGAAACGAGACACTCGAAATTCCTTTTTGAGTCATTGCCTTTTTCTCTTCCGGCGGCGGTAGGCAGCTCTGTAATCGACTGCGCCAAAACGTTTTGTTAAACAAAAACATTTTGAGAATCCAGAACACTATATTATGCTAATCAAATGAACGGTAAAGAGTGTATTCTGAAATTACTCGATATATTAACAGCAGAATGCAATCATCTCTGACGCTTTACACGTGGTCTAGTGGTTAGGGAGTCGGACTCGTGTACTGGCATCGGCGGTTCGAACCCTGCCGTCTGCGATAGATCACGAGAAGTGCAGGATAAGTTACAGTACAGCTCGCGTGGTGCTGTTCTGTCGTTCCCCCTGCAGAAAGCCAATTGTTACCTTCGCTATCCCTGCTGGTCTGCATCAGTCGGCCAGAAGGGACGCTTGGTCGCAGACATTAATTATCTTTTTGGAGACAATTGTTGAGGATGATTATATAGGATGCTAATATATCCGTAACGGATGTTACATCCGTAACTCTCTCTCCACTTTTAAGTCCCGTCTAAAAACACATCTATTTTAACTGACATATTCAACCTAATTCATTGTCTCCCACCAATTTCACCCCACTTGTGTAAATTGTTTCAATGTATCTTGTTCTTGTGTTTTTTTATGATTGTTTATTTAGTTTTTTAAACACTGCCCTGTAAGGTGACCGTGAGTGCTATGAAAGGCTCCCTCAAATAAAATTAATTATTATTATTATTATTAATTATATATATTTTCCTTTAGGCACACATTAACTCAATAATAGCCATTTCTTTCATTTGCTATTGTACCAAAAACAACACATGTCAGCACATTTGTATTTAGCAGCTAAAGGGAATGAATCCATGTGTAAAGGCTATTTGTATGCCTCTAAAATAACATCAGACGCTTCCAAACAAAGAGATAAGCCACCTGCTTGTTTGTATCCTGCAGCATTTAGTTGGTTGTCTGTGTGCGCGTGTGTGCGCGTGTGTGTGTGTGTGTGTGTGTTTGTGTGTGTGTGTGTGTGGGGGGGGGGGGGGGGGGGACGATCCCGACGACGACGACGACGACAACGAC
>NC_082397.1:11801344-11806344 GCF_031168955.1 Gadus macrocephalus | reverse complement strand
GAGTATTCGCATCATACAACACATTTGAATTGTAATTCTACCATACAGGGCTGTTTAATTTACTCATCTGAAACATGCAAAAGGTAAAGAAAAAAGTCTTTACCAAATTTACACCTAATATATATGTTATACATCAATATTTTAACTAGAGCACTAGGATTAAATGTCCATTTACATTTTTTTTTCTCCAAATAAGGAACATTTACATAGTGCAGGTTGACAACGACCTAGTTGAACGTCACAGATAATATATTCACACAATACAACTGAAATAATAGTAATCCTTCTTGCAGGTTTCTGGATTGTTGTATAAATGAGTCAAACATTCAAACATCGAGATAAAAAAATGTAAACAACACAAATTCTGGTCATTCATGATGATATACCCAGAAAGTACCCCCTAAACATCGGATACTGGGATAATACCCGGTAACAAAGGATAAAGCCCACATAAAAAAAAGAAAAATGGAATAATCCTAATGGTAGCAGAACCATCATGCGAGTGCACTGCTGTTAATAAAGCATGGAGCACAATCCTGCGTCCTTTGCTCTGATCTGACCTCTCTTTCATTAGCCGCTAATGAACCCCCCCGACACCAGCGGCCTGAAAGAGCACAATGCAACCCCAAATTAACATTCAGGCCGGAAAAGGACTCTGACTAACCACTCCATCGTAGAAATGAAAGAATGATTATTTCATTGAATTCAGCCAAGACAGAAAGGCTGAGATCAAGTTATTAGAGTTTTGCTAAAGAAAGTGAAAAAAGCGTAGAGTAGAGTTTGTAGAATCCTTTATTTTAAATACAATCCTGTCATGATGAGTTTTGGGCTATAGTAATATGAAGAAGGATTAGTTGACCTTTTTAATCCAATTTAAATAAAAACGAGATCACACTGTAACTCCCGGGAAAGAGTTCACTAAGAAGGACTCCTTTGAAAGGATAAGAGATAACTTAAAATGTGTGACCCTTGTTAGAGGTAGTGAATATATTAGGACATACTAGATGTATACTAAGGGATGGTAGAAAACATATATGGGATTGAATAAATCCTCAACAGTCGACAATTTAACATTCGGCAGGTCAATGGATTAGGGTTAATAACTGGTTTTGATCTGATGTCAACAACATTAGCCTTTTGTCTTTTCTGATTCCTTATTAATGGCTTTGACCTCAGATGCAGCAGATATATTATGATCATTATAAACAAAACAAGGTTCATATAATATGACATTGTTCTCCTATCAATTTTTGGAAAATTTGTTCATATAGCAATGGAAAATACCAAAGGATTTCATCGATATTTTGTGGATTTCTGTTGAAGTTTTTAGGGGAAATTTAGGATTTTCTATAAAAAAAAACTGAGGTGTTAGGCAGGGGACATATCAGTTACAGATATATGATCGTGGTTAGATACAACTCAATAAACATGAATTTGGTCCATGTTGACCACCATGTTGGCATTTCTCCGTTGTGGGGTAGGATTTTACATTTCTTTGTGCGTGAATCAAGGCTTTGGCCTTTAAATAGCAAGTCCCTACAAGTATGGATGCAGGGAGAGGGAGAGCCCTGGGGGTTGAGTGGGCTGGGTACATTTGTCAAAAGAGCCATCAATGAACAGCACAGTCTGACTCCAGCCTTGCTTTATGTTCCACTTGTCACCCTGGGTGTCTGTGTGGTTTGTGTTCCTGGCACATTACTGGTAACAGGTTGTTTGGTCAGGTTTTTCATTTTTTTTGGCTGTCCCAATATTATTCAATCATAAGATTATTGGTTAGTTTTTGGCTGTAAATAATGACATGCAATAATAATATTTTGTACTCATTACGTTACCACGTCAATGGTGCTTGCATATGTAGGGAGCATGCTGCAGACAGTTCAGTTCACACATGCACGACACAATCATTATAATAGTGCTTAACAACAGCAAGGTTTCTCTCTCTACATGTGCACACATTGCAGTACTATCCACAGCTAGTTGTTATACTCCCAATGTTGAAGAACAGAGTAGGATAATTATTGACAGGGACAAAAACAGGCTTCAAGGTGGTAATAGGAATATTAAGAAATGTAATGATCTAAAAATAGTTGTGAAACAATGATACGTTTGGTCCATCGATCTACGCTAGCAGCTGAATGCACTGAAACAGCTTCTTGGTGTCTATAAACAATTAAACAATAGGTTACAGTAGTATGAGTCACTGCGGCTTCACTGGTTCACTAATCCACAAGGGCTACTTTTTTCTACACCCCACAGCACCCTCCTTCCCTCTCTCTCTCTCTCTCTCTCTCTCTCTCTCTCTCTCTCTCTCTCTCTCTCTCTCTCTCTCTCTCTCTCTCTCTCTCTCTCTCTCTCTCTCTCTCTCTCTCTCTCTCTCTCTCGCTCTCTCGCTCTCTCTCTCTCTCTCTCTCTCTCTCTCTCTCTCTCACACACACACACATGTACACACAAATACACACACACACACGACGCTCACACAAGTAAACGCACACACACACACACACACACACACACACACACACACACACACATACACGTAGACTCTCACATACACACTCACGTACACACTCACCTATACACAAACACAAACGTGTAAACACACACACACACATACACATACACCAATGCCCACAAACTTAAACACACACACACATACACACTCACGTACACACTCACCTATACACAAACACACCTGTGCACAAACACTCACACATGCACAAGGCGAAGGCAGTGGACAGCTGAGTCTGTGTGAGCTACAATCGTCCGAGAGTCTCTTCTAAGACAATTGAACTGACCAACTCTCACTTGTTCAAAGTTGTCCTTTGAACAACGACATGTCCTTTAAATAACTAAATGCTGTTACTGGCGTCCCCTTGAGAAACACCCCAGAGGCAAGGAGTTTATCTGTCTTCAAAGACAAAAGGCAGATTCAAGGATAAATGCTTGGACAGCATTTGCCGCAGGCTAGGTCAGGGGTTGATTCTGGGAAATTGTGTGTGTGTGTGTGTTTGTGTGTGTCTGTGTGTGTGTGTGTGTGTGTGTGTGTGTGTGTGTGTGTGTGTGTGTGTGTGTGTGTGTGTGTGTGTGTGTGTGTGTTTCCGTGTGTTTCTGTGTGTGTGTGTGTGTAACACAGGCAAGTATTTGTGTGTCTTCATATTGTCTAACCACGTCTCTATTGCAATAGAGATGCAGCTGTATGTGGGGCTCCATTTATCTATATGGAGCCCCCTAGAGGCTTTCAGGGGAAGTGTAGCAACAACTACAGACCCCCTCCCTCCAGTCAGGCTTATACGGATTGACCTGATTAACATGTCTCTGAAGGTTAATCACATTTACAATCTAAAGCATCTCGGGATGGCCAGGCAGCTTGACAGGTGACATTCTGGTGTTCCGTGGCAGTGTGTGTGTGTGTGTGTGTGTGTGTGTGTGTGTGTGTGTGTGTGTGTGTGTGTGTGTGTGTGTGTGTGTGTGTGTGTGTGTGTGTGTGTGTGTGTGTGGCGTGGCTGGGGATGGGGATGGGTTAACAGGATGCGCCGCTCACACACACATGGTAATGAGGCCTTTGAGCTAATTGTGTTTGTCTCCTTGACGGGCCCTCAGTTGGACCAATCACCACACAGGACAGATAGAAGGCACACAATCATAGCATCAAAATTGGTATTTCATAAATTTCACAGTAATCCATTTAGATTTATTACAATCATGGTCGACAAGTAGAAGAGTGAGGTTTTGGAGCATTTTTTAAAATTGGTATCGGTTCGAAAACACTGCAGTGTAGTCGCTACTGTGGATCTTAGACCAGCTCCTTCATGCTCCCAGCCAGGTGTGTGTTGTCACATCCAGGGATAGACGCATCCATCCATATCCCCCCCAGTGTGTGTGTGCGCGTGTGTGTGTGTGCGCGTGTGTGTTTGTGTGCATCTGCGTTTGTGTTTGTGTGTGTGCGGGTGTTTGTGTGCTTGTGTGTATGTGTGCACGTGTGTGAGTGTGTTTGTATTTGTGTGTGTGTGTGCGTGTGTGTGTGTGTGTGTGTGTGTGTGTGTGTGTGTGTGTGTCTTTTTTCCCATTCTTCTCCTCCTCCGCGTCTGCTGGCTGACTCCAGCGTTAAGGCCCTCATGTGATAATGCCTCGCCGTGCTGAGACGTGTGTCGCCGTCAGACAGGGAGGATTGCGGGTGGGTGTTCGGGTTGGGGGGACGGTATTGAAGTGAAGACAGGCAGAGTGAAAGGGGAACAATGACGACGGTAGGGAGGAAGGGGGTGTGTAGGAGGATTCTCCGCAAGTAATCCTGTTAGTCTGTTTGAAATCAGGTGCGTCGTCGTCATTCTGAAGAGAGTTTTCCCCTGTCGGGTTGCAGCGCCCAGTCTATGAAGGCGCTGTGTGCAGCCCTAGGTTGAGCTCGATTGAATCAGAGCGAAGTGTTGCGATTAGCCCCTGACACGCGGCGGCCACGAGTCACCGAGCTGATCGCCCGCTCCGCTCGGCCAAAGGTCATCGCTATTAGCCCGCACGCCCCGGAGAACATCAGGCATGTTGGACGCATGGTGGCGGCGGGGCTGCTGGGGGTATGGCAAAGGAAGAACAAAGCAGAATAGAACGGTTAGCTATCATCAGAGTAGATCAGAGCCATCCAAGGCAAACTCTGTAGATGACATGTCCTGGAACAGGCTTACGTGAGGGCATACGGACACTTCTGAATTATATGGAAATGACGTTACGCTACAATATTCTCTATGATGTGTTACATTAGCAGTCACACTATCAGAAGCCAAACTGGCCGCCGCAGCAGTTGTACCCAAGTGGTCCCGGCCTGACCCCCTGATCAGTGTCGTATCAGATGTTGGCACTCTGTGTATCGTTAGTGTGCGGATGAATCACATCCCCTGCTTTCAAGTGTAAAGCCATTCGACTGAGCGTAATTTATCCGCAGTTAAAACGTTTCCATTGTCGGGCGTATTTGTCAGTGAAAAAGCGAAAAGAGGAGGAATACTTCATAATGA
>NC_082397.1:11789235-11801244 GCF_031168955.1 Gadus macrocephalus | reverse complement strand
AATTGGATACTGTACCAGTCATTACAAGTCTCACTCATTCATTAATTTCTTTATAATTACAAAGCGTAGACTTTAAAGGGTAAACCTGGTAGGTGACCACAGAGTTTAGAGAATATATGAAATTATAGAGGTTCAAGCTGTGTGTGTGTGTGTGTGTGTGTGTGTGTGTGTGTGTGTGTGTGTGTGTGTGTGTGTGTGTGTGTGTGTGTGTGTGTGTGTGTGTGTGTGTGTGTGTGTGTGTGTGTGTGTCAGAGAGGACCCTATCATACACATAAGCACATAGACATGAGGGCTTGTATATGTGAATATCTTTCTGTTTGTGTGCACACATCTGTGCGTTTCAGTGCATGTGAAACAGAATGACGGAACGAATCCACAAAGTAGACAAAGGGGAGACACCCTGCAGTGTTTGAAATTGCTTACACCTACATGTCAGAGCCAAACACCTGCTACATGACACAGGGGAGAAGAACTACTGGACGGCAAACAGGACCATCTGCTCCCTCACACTCAACCACACACTCTGCCTGTGTGTGTGTGTGTGTGTGTGTGTGTGTGTGTGTGTGTGTGTGTGTGTGTGTGTGTGTGTGTGTGTGTGTGTGTGTGTGTGTGTGTGTGCATGCACGAGTGTGTGGGAGTGTGTGTGTGTAAGAGGGAAGGAGTTCGATTTGTGATTGATAAGTGATGAGTGAGACGGCTGCAGATTGATATGTAGGTGGTGTATTAAAATGTTTGTGTGTGTTTTTTGTGTGTGTGTGTGTGTGTGTGTGTGTGGTGTGTGTGTGCGTGTGTGTGCGTGTGCATGCGTGCGTGCGTGCGTGCGTGCGTGCGTGCGTGCGTGCGTGTGTGCGTGCGTGTGTGTGTGTGTGTGACTGTGTGTGTCTTAGGAGTAACAAGACAGGTGGTTGTATATGTACGTACGCGTGGCAAGTGGAATTGCTGCATATGTGAATGGTGTATTCAAGTATGTGAAGTGTTTGGTCGAGGGTGTGTGTGGTGTGTGTGTGTGTGTGTGAATTTGTTTGGGGTGTGTGTATCGCAAGAGCAAACGAGATATGTGTGTGGTAAGTGAAGAGGCTGTACATTTATAGGCAAGTGGTGTATTGAAGTGCGACTCGCCGCGGGTTATTATGCTTGACTTCATCTCCATTACCTTTAGGTGGAGTCTGTGGTTGCAGGTGCACACCGACGCTGGACCTGTTAAGGAGGGGACGTGTTGGGAGACTGAGGGGGACTGAAGATGATGTCATCACTGCTGGCCGCACTACGGGCCTTCACCGAAACGTAAGAAAGACAAATTACTAAGAATGTAATACGTGTTGAGCTCAGTGAGCTATCTGACCTCTGTTCTCTGGTCCTCTCCTCTCTTCTCCTCACCTCCTCTCTCATCTCCGCTCCTCTCCTCTCTTACCTCTCTTCGTCATCATGGTATTCTGCTGGAGTGGGGAGAGTGGTTCAACTATGATTAATGTATTTATTTAATGTAATATTTGTACTTTATTCACTTTTATTATTTTAAATGACACACCATTTCACTTCATATCAGCACATGTGGCCTACCTGAGTTAAAGCGAGCTATGTTATCACACCCTGCATCCAAGATACTTCAACATGCACACGGCCATTGTGTAGAACCATGGGAGTGGACTGGATTAGTAGTACTAAGTCAGGCATGGTGTGCACGCCAGGTAACAAGGTCTAGCGGCCTGTCTGTATGCCAGTCCCATGCTATGTCGAGGCACTGCCCCCCCAAACCCCACCAGGCGGGGGCGAGCCACGTTCCACCCCATTAGTGGCTGTCTCCAGTGCACCAGTGGTGACTCCGAGAAGAAATTGCTGCAATTCATCATAAGCACCCGAGCCGGGTTCCCCCAGGGAACACATTGTAGGGAGTTAGCGAAAATGGGAGGGAGGGAGATAGTCGGAGAGAGAGAGCAAGAGGGAGGTAGCAAGATAGAGGAGAAGGAGAGAGAGAGAGAGAGAGAGAGAGAGAGAGAGAGAGAGAGAGAGAGAGAGAGAGAGAGAGAGAGAGAGAGAGAGAGAGATACAGAGAGACAGAGAGCATGAGTGGGAGAGAGCGGCAGATTGAGTGAGAGGGAGATCGAGAGAGAGGCCGAGGCCGAGAGTGTAGCCGAGAGGGCAGCCGAGAGCAAGTGCAAGAGAACGAGAGAGATTGAGAGAGAGAGAGAGAGAGAGAGAGAGAGAGAGAGAGAGAGAGAGAGAGAGAGAGAGAGAGAGAGAGAGAGAGAGAGAGAGAGAGAGAGATACAGAGAGACAGAGAGCATGAGTGGGAGAGAGCGGCAGATTGAGTGAGAGGGAGATCGAGAGAGAGGCCGAGGCCGAGAGTGTAGCCGAGAGGGCAGCCGAGAGCAAGTGCAAGAGAACGAGAGAGATTGAGAGAGAGAGAGAGAGAGAGAGAGAGAGAGAGAGAGAGAGAGAGAGAGAGAGAGAGAGAGAGAGAGAGAGAGAAAGTGATAGGGATTTAGAGCGTGTGTAAAAGAAAGAGTGAGAGAGAGAGCCCAAGAGAGAGACCGAGAGCAGGAGAGAAATTAAGTGAGAGTGAGGGGAGACTCTAACCGAGAGTGAGTGAGAGAAAAAAGAGACAGACAGACAGAAAGGAAGAAAGTGCTGAAAAGCCCAGCAGGTCCTCATGTTCTGGGACTGCTGAGAGGGGGTCAGGAGTTGCTGAGTGGGCCCAGTCCTCTGAGACCCCCTCCTCCTCTTCAGCACTAGCAGCACTTCTTCACCATCATCACCACTACCAGCACCCCTTCTCATCATCCATCCTCTTCATCATCATCATCATCATCATCATCATCATCATCATCATCATCATCATCATCATCATCATCATCCTCATCACCATCACTATCAGCACCCCTCCTCCTCATCATCATCAACACTTCCTGCACCCTTCCTCATCCTCACAACACCACCAAGACCCCCCGCACCTCCTCACAACCAGCATCGTTAATGTCAGCACCCCTCTTCATCACTAGCAATGACCCTCATCATCATCATCACCACCACCACCACCACCACCACCACCACCACCACCACCACCACCACCACAACCACCACCACCACCACCGTCCACACCGTCATGCAGCAAACAGGGATACCAGGTGTCAGAGAGACCCAGCCCCACAGAGAAACAGAACTCACACACAAGAGCAAGGAGTAGAGTATTATGGGATGTCTTGATTTAAGGCTGGGGGCAGCAGGGCATGGATGGATGCTGCCATGGCGCAGGGGGTGACGACAGTGGAACCGTGGCGTCTTTCTATTACCTGTCGGGTCATTTGGTAGATGGGGCTGGCACGTGGCTCAGGAGGTAGAGCGGGTTGGCTGGCCACCGGAAGGTTGGTAGTTCGAGTGTTGAGCTGTTCCTGAGCAAGACACCTAACCTTAACTGCTCCCGACGAGCTGGCTGTCGCCTTGCATGGTTGACTCCGCCGTCGGTGTGGGAATGTGAGCATGAATGGTTGAAAGTAAGGCAATAATGTAAAGCGCTTTGAGTGGCTACTGGTTAGAAAAGGGCTACATAAATGCAGTCCATTTACCATTAGAAGCTTTAATCCAAGGTGACCTCCAGTGGGTTTTTGGGATAAATGTCATTAACAAGCAGGGGTCTTGATCAAGGTTTGAACCTTTCAGCCGGGGGTCAGACCACCCTGACCACCAGACTATCCTGCATCCCATTCATCATCCTCTGTGTTATTCTACCTCACCGGAAACCGAGGGCAAAACATGTGATGTTCTCCAGAAGGAACGAACATGAACTCTGTATAAGTAAGCCTGCGTCGAGGTGAATCCGAGGCCAGCACAGCACTTACCCCCTCCACTATTCCCCCCTGGATGAGCAGAACACAGGTGACCTTTCTGAATCCAAAGGGGAGCCGTGCTTAAGTAAGAGTTTTCTACGTGAGACGGAGGAACACACGGTTGTAAAGGACAGGAGTGATGAACGGTGAAGGGCATTGAGGACATCTGGCACCACCTGCAGCCGATCAGGCCTGAGTCTTTGGGGACGAAAAGTAACTAGAGCAGAAGATAATTGCAGGTCAACTCGAATTTGGGGAGAAGAACATCATGTTTGTGTGTGTGTGTGTGTGTGTGTGTGTGTGTGTGTGTGTGTGTGTGTGTGTGTGTGTGTGTGTGTGTGGTGTGTGTGTGTGTGTGTGTGTGTGTGTGTGTGAAACACACACACACACACACACACACACACACACACACACACACACACACACACACACACACACACACACACACTTGACGTATGAGCATCAAAAAACAAATGCAATAATTACATTGGTTAATTGCGCCCCTAATCATTCTAAAGCGCGGGCGTTCTATAAAAGTGGCTCATTAACGAGAAGGGCCTGAACATCTCTTTTAAGTAGCAGCAGCTTTTCTAGCATAGCAGTAGATAAAAAGCAGGTAATTAATATGTAAATAAACATCCCCTTTAGCGATGCTGTAACTGATAAAGCCCTGCCACTGAGTGAATGAAAATGTTAATGCGGCAGAAAACCATAACAAGGCGAATCAGGCCTTGTTAAAGACGCCTTGATGGTCACAAATCAATGGCTCTTCATGTTGTCTGGAGGAGTGTGAGCGGAGAGGGGGGACCAGGCAACCGGATCCATGTCAGTGTATGCAGATGTTTGGCGCGCCACAAGTGTGTAATCAGTGCTCCGGGAGCCGATTCAAAGACAGAGTAATCAGTGGCGGGATGGGCTTGGGGATTTCAAACAGCATGTGTGATTCAGCTGCGGGTTCCTCTTCTCTTCTAGGGGGACGCCTCAAGCTCACCATTAGTGTGTTTCTTAGAGATATACGGTAAGGAGAACGTCCTTATAGCATTAGCATTTCATTTCATTATTATTTGTATTTTATTTTTTTTGCTTCATTATAGGGTGAGATAGAGAGGAAGGTATGGGAGACAGAGGGGTGGATATGCAGCAAATGACCACGGGCAGGATTTGAACCCGGATCGCTGCGTTCACGACTGAGCCTATATGGTGCGGCGCTCTACCCGGTGAAGCCGCTTGTATTTCTTTATTAATTATTTTGTTTGTATACATGTATGTATTTGGTAGATGCTATAGTTGTAGGATTCATTCCGAGTGTCTTGTTACTTTATGAGACCCTTCTGTGTTCTCAGCTGGTGAGGCACCTGGAGAGCCATGGGTTGGGCCATCGGTCTCGGTACCTGTGGAGCGTTAAAGCGGCGCTCGCTCTGAGAGACGGCTCTGCACACAGGTCATTCAGGGCGGAATAATTCGATTCCAAGCCTTTAAGGAAACCGCACGACGGGGAAGTGGCTTGAACAGACACACGGTTCAAGGATTTAGGTCTGCAACAGCAACGGCAGACGCCTGATGTCAGAGCAAAGGCTTTAAATATAATGCCATCCCCACCACAAAGACCTTACCCCCCTCCTCTCACATGCATACTCTCCACATAAGGCTTGCCGTGTATGGCCTGGGTATAATACCTGATTCCATCCCTGGCCAAGTATGATGATATCCGGACAGTTTTGTTAAACACAGCAACCTATAAAAATGTTACACTCAACAAACTTTCTATCTATCTATCATGATCCTAAAAAATAACATGAAGTTAAACAGTGGGTCTTTTCCGAGGACTAAAGAGCCACTCCACGCAGTAGCTTAATGGAGAAGTTAGGATGAGGGAGGCACTGCTGCAACCTCAGTTCCGAAGCCACGAGACAAGCAGCCTGCAGCCTAGGCATCCCAATCCTGCATCCTGACCTTTCAATGATGACTAATGATAGCCTCGCTCTCCCGCTCCAGCAAAACCATGATGAGAAGAGGAAGAGGAGAGGAGATCAGAGAGGAGAGGGGAGGGGAGGAGAGGGGGAGGGGGAGGAGAGGAGGGGAGGGGAGAGGAGAGGATAAGAGAGGAGGGGAGGGGAGGGGAGCGAGAGGAGAGGGGAGGATAGGAGAGGAGGGGAGCGAGAGGAGAGGGGAGGAGGCGATGGGAGGAGGGGAGAGGAGGGGAGGGGAGGGGGAGAGGAAATGGGAGGAGAGGGGGAGGGAGAGGAGATGGGGTGGGGAGGGGGAGAGGGAGGAGAGGAGAGGAGGGAGGGGAGGGAAGAGGAAAGGGGAGGGGAGGGGGAGGAGAGGATAGGATAGGAGAGGAGGGGAGAGGGGAGGAAAGGGGGAGGGGAGGAGGAGAGGGAGGGAGAGGAGAGGGGAGGGGAGGAGGAGAGGAGGGAAAGAGGGAAGAGGAGAGGAGAGAGGAACAGAGAAAATGAGATAAGGGTGGAGGAGAGGAGAGAGAGAGATAGACGAGAAGAAGAAGAGCAGAGGAGTAGAGAAACTCCTTCCAAAAAATAGTTAGTCAATGTTCTGGTCTGGAGACAAGTTTTGTTATGGAGATAACAAAATACATTCTGGTTGTAAATTATCAGTTTGTTTCTCAAAAAGGTTGCCACTGTCTCATTTGGCGCTGACAGTAATTGAGAAAATCCATTTTATTCTTGGATTAATGGAAGGATTTGTACTGTCCGATTTCAATGAAGAATATTTGCCACTAAGCTAGAAATTGAAATGTGTTTTATACACTGTATCAATACATGCAATTTATATTTACTATTTTAAAGTTGAGTTGGTTTCAGTGCCATCATTATCATTTCATTTGCTTAGTCAGATAAATGCATTTGCAGCTTGAACAATAAAATGTTTTTCTGAATAGAAATAACAAATTGCAGACAATAGACGTTCCTCTCTCTGTCACGCTCTCCCTCTCTACATTTGAAAAACATGATTTGCCGTCAAAACTCAAAACGCAGGTCTCAAAAGGTTCCCTCACTGTTCTAGTGTCTCCTCTCCACCAGTGCAGAGGCAATAAAGTTGTCAACCTGCTTCATGTTTACCAAAACACAACAAGGCTTATTAAAAGAGTGCTGCATCAGATACTGACCACTTAATAACAACCCATACACAGGCGGCCGCTGGTCAAGAAGGGCAGCGGAACAAAGAGTCCTGATGCCGGAGAGGTGGGGTGGGGGCAGTGGCGGAGGGGTGGGGTGGGGTGGGGTGGGGTGGGGTGGGGTGGGTGGGGTGGGGAGTGGTGGGGTGTGGTGGGGTGGGGTGGGGTGTGGTGGGGTGGGGTGGGGTGGGGTGCGGTGGGGTGGGGTGGGGTGTGGTGGGGTGGGGTGGGGTGGGGTGGGGTGGGGTGCGGTGGGGTGGGGTGGGGTGGGGTGGGGTGGGGTGGGGTGGGGTGGGGTGGGGTGGGGTGGTGGGGTGGGGTGGGGTGGTGGGGTGGGGTGGGGTGGGTGGGTGGGGTGGGGTGGGGTGGGGTGGGGTGGGGGTGGGGTGGTGGGGTGGTGGGGGGTGGGGGGGGGTGGGGGGGGTGGGGGGGGGGGGGGGGTGGGGTGGGGGTGGTGGGGTGGGGTGGTGGGGTGGTGTGGTGGGGTGGGGTGGTGGGGTGGTGGGGTGGGGTGGGGTGGGGTGGGGGGGGGTGGGGTGGGGTGGGGTGGGGTGGGGTGGGGTGGGGTGGGTGGGGTGGGGTGGGGTGGGGTGGGGTGGGGGATGAGTCAGCGCAGATTCTTTGGACAGACGCTTCTGTGAGATTCATGTTCCCGGCCCCAGAGTGGCAGACATCCCCGCCAGCCTCAACCCGTGCAGCATCACCTGGTGATGTCACGGCTCCGCGGTCAGCAGCGTCCCTCTCCCCCGGAGCAGCGATGACTTTGCCGGTCACCGAGATGTTAATAAATGATGCAAGTGGAGAGCAGATTGTGAAAGGCGGAAGAGTTCAGCGGTTCGGGTGGTTATCCTTGAGCAAGACGCTTATCTACCCCTTGCCTGCTCATGAATGACGCGTGTCTAGAAATGACTGAAATAGACTGAATAAAAAAAAACATTGCACGGCTAAAAAAACTAATAGTAAGAGAATGTCTGGGTTCTAGTGGACAGAATGCGAGGCAGGCCGGGCCCCAGCTTAATCGCAAGGGTCTAGACGGAGGGGCCCCCCAAAAGACATTGGGTTTTCAGAGCTACACGGGATGATTAGCTTCCAGTTATTTCCATTTCCTCATCCAAATATTTTACTGATACGTAACTTCGCTGTTATCCCTTGCGTACATCGTTCCTTTCTTAAAGCCTTTTTTCAACTGTTTCGGTTTGCTAAGTAGAAGCACCCATGTCCCCGCTAGTGTTCCAGACACTGCACCCAGTCATTGCAATCATTCACCGCAGATCTAATGATCGCTGATTTGATCACAATTAATTATGGATCAGCCTTTCCACTGAAGTCTTGCTAGTTTGAATGTGAATACTTTGTAAGATATTTTTTCTCTCCTCTCGAGTAATTGACCTCCCTTTGGAAACAACCCAGAGTTTTGGGATATTGATCTGCCACCGGTGGAGTCATTTCCCAGACTGATAAGCTTGATCAAATTTCAGCACAGAGAACACCATGATGAATGTATGCATGTGGATACTCAGGAATCAGATGCTATGGGTAGTCCTATAAACCACATTTGTGTGACTGCTCCATTGTGAGGCAATTGGCAAAGCTAGCTGGCTACAGACACCAACCAGATAACAGTTTAGTGTTTATAGTTACCCACTCCACAGACATGAGTTTAATGTTACATTTAATTATGCAATGAATATAAATAGCCAAAGACCATAGGAACTACATGAATGCCTTTGTTTAAAATGCATTATGCATTATGAAGTGTGAAGTAGAAGGCGTGGTTGCTGAAGTGTAAATTGTCAAATGTTGCAGAATAGATTCAACTGTGCTATCTATCATTCTTCCATAATTGAACTTGAAAAACATTTACTCTCGCCAGCATAAGAGTATCCTTTACATCCTTTGGAAAAATAATACTATATTTTCATACCAATATCACCTAGCCATCGCATTAACAGGCTTATCATAATGCATCTATTTATGACCTGGCCCGAGTTGAATTGACTTAATATTGTGTTAAGACACTGATGAACATAATGTGTTTATAAAGAGCACCTTGTCTTTCAGTAATGCCAGGCTTGTTACACACGGCTCGATAATTACACCACAGCCTTGACCTTCACTCAGAATGTTGCCGGTAGGCAGCCATAATTACATTGCGGAACCATAGCACCTGGTTGTTCTTGGAGTTTATTGAAATGTTAAGTCCTCTTGCGTGATGGCTGTGGTATTTCCTTTGCTCTCCATTTTGAAAATTGTGTCTGGATTATGTCACTGCTGCCTTTCAATCATCGATCCACAATATTTTGTTTTTGGCACTTTTTTTGGAGCAAGCGTTGCACAGCAAAATAAGGCTGTGTTTAATTGTGTTTATGTGTCAGATTTAATAAAGGAGAGAATATGGTTGTAGGAAGTTAATCTGAAAAAAACCTTTGCACAATAAATAAGAAACATCATTTGATGTGTGTGTGTGTGTGTGTGTGTGTGTGTGTGTGTGTGTGTGTGTGTGTGTGTGTGTGTGTGTGTGTGTGTGTGTGTGTGTGTGTGTGTGTGTGTGTGTGTGTGTGTGTGTGTGTGTGTGTGTGTGTGTGTGTGATAGTTTGTATCACTAGAAATCTCTCTCAACTTGTCGCAAATCGACTTAGCGATTTCGAAATACAAGAAAATAATAAGAAAAGAGGAGGAGTAATGTACACAAAGAGTGCATTCTGTATTTGGAGAAAGGGTTAGAAAGCAAATAAAAGAGATGATAGATGAGAGGGAGAGGTAGAGAGTTTACTGGGTCCACAGAGAAATCAATTGAACAAGCCACTCACGTTTTAAATGAGCTTCACAGCTTATGGCTCTGACAGTGAAGAGTTGAGCTCCAGAGTGGCTGTATCTTATTGCCCAGGTGGTGGTTCCAGACCTATTCTAGATATCCTATTGATCCGCAGCACACAATGAGGAAGCATATTGACAAGCAAACTACTTCAAGCACGCTCAAGGCAAGGTGAAACTCTCGGTGTCATGTTCACAAATACACATGAATGCACACACAGACACACGCACAGGTACCTACACACACACACACACACACACACACACACACACACACACACCCACACACACACACACACACACACACACACACACACACACACACACACACTCACAGACAAAAACACACAAACACACACAGCATGGTTTCATGGACACATGGCTGGAAAAAGCTTCCACCTGCCTCATGGCTTCCTACCCGACCACAATCTGTCCCCACCAGCGTGAGCTACTGTACGGTACTGTTGTAGTGTACTGTTCAGCTCTGTGCTGTGCTACGCTAAGCTACACCTATAAGTACTCTACAGTACCTCCTTTCCTCCTCCCCCACTCCGATCTAGCCCCCTGGGTGTCAACACCATGACGTGCTGACTCCATACGGGGGTGCAATGCCTTCTTTAGTCACAGAATGATGATGGCCTAGATTCACATTCTCATCTTATGTGCCATGAGTATTCCCATGTCCTCTGAGGTGCATCTGCCTGTAAATATGTGGGGAGAAGAGGCTAGAGGTTTGGGTCAACCAGCACTGGCGGCTACCTAGACTAGACTAATACATCATGCATCATTTTAATTTAGGCGGCAATGTTAATAATTTCTAAAATGGATCCTTTTTTTTTTATATATTTACCTCAGACATTGATAATCAATAGAACATCTGTAAGAAAACGTCTGCCTTCAAAGCCAATGGAGAAGTTCATCTTTATAAATAATCAGTAGAAAGGCATCGGGTTCGACTTTAATTATAACTAGCCTACTATCAACAAACAATAACTGCTTTTGCTTATAAGCTGCCAGCACAGCTCCCAGTGACAGCTAATATTAGCCAAATATACAAAA
This sequence comes from Gadus macrocephalus, assembly GCF_031168955.1. Taxonomy (NCBI): domain Eukaryota; kingdom Metazoa; phylum Chordata; class Actinopteri; order Gadiformes; family Gadidae; genus Gadus; species Gadus macrocephalus. The sequence continues at coordinate 11,790,411 of NC_082397.1, read as the reverse complement.
TAAATCTAATTTTGGAATAATGATAAAGAAACGTAAAGCATAATCTATGAAATGTGTGAAACGGCAAATGAAAAATCACCCTGGTGAATAAGTGTTATTCATCTGCTGTTGTTGCCAATTTCGAAAGATAAATAATTATGTTCCAAATTGAGAAGGGGTTTGGGGGGTTAGCCGAGAGCCTAATCAGTGATTCACACAGAGACGAAGCCTTCAGGGCTTTCCACGCACACAATGCTCTGGTTCACCATTAACCTTTGTCTGGGATTAAGTTAATCAGGTCCCGTAATCATAACTGTCCGCTACGGTAGGATCCCAGGTGGAAAGAGGGAGATGGAAAGGACAAATACAAATAAATCAGAAAGAATAACTGTGGTTTGAGGAGGCTGTGATCAGACTGATTAACGAGCCCATTAGCTGTAATTGCAGCCACATCAGTGCGTCAACAGCTCAGCTAACCCTGTTCACAGCTATGGTGCATTAACCAATACCCTCCATGCTTATGCCACTGTGTGAGAGAGATGAGAGAGAGAGAGAGAGAGAGAGAGAGAGAGAGAGAGAGAGAGAGAGAGAGAGAGAGAGAGAGAGAGAGAGAGAGAGAGAGAGAGAGAGAGAGAGAGAGAGAGAGAGAGAGAGAGAGAGAGAGAGAGAGAGAGACGGACGGACGGACGGACAGAGAGAGAGAGAGAGAGACAGAGAGACAGAGAGACAGACAGACAGACAGACAGACAGACAGACAGAGACAGACAGACAGACAGACAGACAGACAGACTGACGGACAGACAGAGAGAGAGGGTGACAGAGGAACAGACAGACAGACAGACAGACAGACAGACAGACAGACAGACTGATGGACAGACAGAGAGAGAGGGTGACAGAGGGACAGACAGACAGACAGAGAGAGAGAGACAGACAGACAGACAGACAGACAGACAGACAGACAGACAGACAGACAGACAGACATCCAGACAGACGGACAGACAGACAGACAGACAGACAGACAGACAGACAGACAGACTGACAGACTGACGGACAGACAAAGAGACAGACAGCCAGTAAAGATTGTGATAAACATGTGTGCTTAGCATTCACCTCTTTGTTCCAGCAGTAAATACGTTTCTTACCTGTATCTATTAATAGACCTCCAAAGTGTCTCCTCTGTTTTTCCGAGCCTCGTTA
>NC_082397.1:11654235-11784235 GCF_031168955.1 Gadus macrocephalus | reverse complement strand
ACATTTCGTGCCATATGGATAGGCCTCCGACCCACTGCAGCACAACCTCGCAGATAAAAACGTTGAATCTAGTGTTTATTTATTAATTTATGAAAACAAGAAGCACGCGCGTGCAAGGTTCTGTTATGGTCGACCGTAGGCTATAAGGGGTCGATCTGAGGATACTGTTGAGGTCATCTCCAATTGAATTATTTGAAGTAATTAGGTTGAAACATACATTTTCTCATTTATAGCCTTGATGGGTTTTACAGCCCGCACAGCCTTAACCATACTACAGCCTACCAACAGTTTGACTATTTTTCACTTATTTACATCACACATGCTAATTAAGGCATAAATATATGCTGTTATTGTGTCCCCTTGAGACTTTTAAGAATGATTTAATTAATTGCTCTATAATGTGTGGAGAATCTAAAAAAAGCTCCCACACATAATGTATCCAAATAAGGCAATGAAAACATGGAGACGCCCTTTTGTCATCTCTTGTTATTGCAAATCTGTGTCGTTTACTACAAATATTTTTTTGGACTATTTAGCCTATTTAGCCTAAATCTCCAACTGGGACTAAATTACCTTTACGATTACAAAGAATCCCACAAAATAGCCAACAACTACTCATCTGAGGCTGTCACCAAGTAATCAGCCAATTTCACTTCTGAAGGATTCTGGTGATGACATAAGCCAAGGCATAAAACAGAAACAAGAAAAACAAACACAGCTTTTCGTGTGTGTTTTCTCCAGTAACTTCCAGCAGTCGGCCATGTTGGAGGGCTCCGATATCACGGAGACAGAGGCACTCACCACCGACAGCACCCTCGCCTCCTCGGTGACTGCCTGCAAGAAGGTAAACAATGCACCCCACTTGCACTATTTGGAACACTGTGTGTGTGTGTGTGTGTGTGTGTGTGTGTGTGTGTGTGTGTGTGTGTGTGTGTGTGTGTGTGTGTGTGCGTGTGTGTGTGTGCGTGTGTGTGTGTGTATGTGAGTGTGTGTGTGTGTGTGTTTGTGTGTGTGTGTGCCATTGATAGTGTGTGTTACGTTTTGCCTGTGTTCTCTCTGTATGTGTGGGATTGTGTGTGTGTGTGTGTGTGTGTGTGTGTGTGTGTGTTTGTTCTCACATCTACATGCAGGTTTATTGTTTGAATCCATCATTCTGCATGTTCATCTTTCACCTCCAGCCGTTGACCCGTCTCAGTTTTTTTATTTATCTCTCCATCTTTCGTCTCTCTGTCTGCCGGCCTCTCTTGTCAGTATGTGTTTGTGTGTGCGTGTGCATGTGTGTGTGTGTGTGTGTGTGTGTGTGTGTGTGTGTGTGTGTGTGTGTGTGTGTGTGTGTGTGTGTGTGTGTGTACATGTGTGTGCTTGTGAAGAGGTTGAATCCCCTGCTCTGGGGTGACAGTTATAACCCCTGGGTTGTATAATAATAAGAAGAGCTGGGGCTGCAGGTCAGAGCCGTTGATTTATCGTTTCCCCGGGTGACAGAGACAGCTGAGGAAGAGAGCACAGATCAGTGCACTAAAGGGAAAGTAAAATTGAATTTCCCCAACAAATGTGCGTGAGTGTTTATGGCTGTGGCTTTTGTGTACACAGCTGGTGTTTGTGTGCGAGAGCGTTAGTGAACATGTAGAGTGTGTGTGTGTGTGTGTGTGTGTGTGTGTGTGTGTGTGTGTGTGTGTGTGTGTGTGTGTGTGTGTGTGTGTGTGTGTGTGTAGAGTTTGTTTGTGTGTGTGTTAAATTTGTGTGTGTGAGCGTGTGTGGGAGCAAGCTGCTTGTGCGTATGTTTTTAATTAGCCTGCACCACTCATAGCACTAATTCCCCAACTCTCATCATCGTTCAGAGGGTGGAGGAACACAGGGTGATGTCTTTCTTAGAAAGAGTCTCTAGGTTCAACTGACCTTTGCCAGGCCATCGCATAACCTACGTCACCTCAGCCAAGCCAAGGAGCCTGGGCCCGGCGCCAGCACAGATGGCCCATGGCCCAGGCTTCGTGCACAGAGGTGGGCATGAATTATCCCCATAAATAGAAAACAGGTTCTCGCATGGCCATTGTGTTGGGATTAGTAAATAATCCTTCGAACATGTTAGGATTGCTTTTAATGCTATTCCATCTATTTAATTTTTTTGGATGAGGCACCTTTTCTCAATGAAAGATAGGAAAGGCTCATGGCGGAGTAGTCATGTTTAGATTGGACCTCAGAAGACCAGTCTTTGCCCCTCTATACCACCCCCACTTCCCAACCGCAGTGAAGACCTCATAAAGTTGGAATATCAATCAAATAGCATAAATAACTTGGCCAGAGCTGTCCCCATATTGATTGCCTGCCGTGACACTTGCCCCCCTTGCAAGGTGTGGAAGAAAGGTCAGTGGATATCAACAATAGCAGGGGAGAGGGAGAGCCACTGACAGGTAAAGGTGAAGAATGGGTGACAAAGATGGCATTTGTGTATAAACATACAGTATGTATCTGTGCGTGTGTGCGTGTGCGTGCGTGTGCGTGTGCGTGTGCGTGTGTGTGTGTGTGTGTGTGTGTGCGCGCGTGCGTGCGTGCGTGCGTGCGTGTGTGTGCGTGATGGAACTATGCCCTCAGTGTGTTTGGAGTGGTTTCAGTGGCGTTGTACTTGAGCAGTGCTTATCTGTGCGTTGCAGGTGCTGTGCAGTAACAGTGTGCTGGACTCGGCGGACTACTGGCTGCAGAATGAGAAAGCGCTGTGCCGACTGGGCCTGCTGGATGGAGACGCAGACGGCAGCTGTTCTACAGTGAGTAGACTTGCCAATGACAGCGAAAGCCTGGAAAGCACTTTGGTCTGGCCAGGGTGTATTTGCCCCGTGGATATGCTGATGTAGATGGTAATTCACAGAGGAGGAATGTTTAAATGATACACAGCATTGACTGGGAGTTGCATATGGACACTTTTTTTTAACCTGCAAGCTTTCCAACACAAACATCATGGCATTCAAGGCTCTAAGGGACTGCAACAGAACAGACAGTGGTTTGATTCCATGAGCTGCTATAATGGGCACTTTTGTAGTATTTGAGGAAAGGAGAGAGAGAGAGAGAGAGAGAGAGAGAGAGAGAGAGAGAGAGAGAGAGAGAGAGAGAGAGAGCATGTGGTTCACTGCTGAGTATAAACATTTAAGTATATCTAAATATATGTAAATCTTGACTCGTAATTACTGTCGGTAGGATTAAAGAACTATAATTTCAGTGTAATTTGTAAGACATGCCATAGCCAACCGTCCACTATTAATGAGTGAAAGGTTGTTTGAAACATTGTTCGGCTTGACTGCGCCCTAGCCTCTGCACGAGAACGTTCAGAATTTAGACCGGTCCCAGCTTATTCCTGACCCATCATGGCATCTCTTACCTCTCTTCATTCAGGGAATCCACTTACCTGTCAATCATAGGTGCGTGAACCCTTCTCAATTGCTGAGAAATATGGGGACCATTTATATGGGTTGCTTTTTTTCTACATCTTGCTCTATTCTGCTCCTTTCTTAACCGTCTTTGTACAACTTTCAAACCTTAACTACAGGAATTTTAAAGGTGTTGCAATGGCTTGTGCTGTGGTGGAGAATCACAATGTACCTCTATGATCTATTCTATGATGCACTGCAGGTTGTGGAAAGTGAGCAGTTAAATGTATCGTACTAATTACAATGTACAATGCCTTGTTGGTAAGAACCACTATGTTATGATCACATATATATAGCATTAGATATAGACAAAACAAAGTATAATTGAGACAGAAATATCGAAATATTGACGCACATATCACATTTTAGCTGTTGTGTATGTTTGACTGAAGGAGGTACCTTACAGAAGAAATTTGTAGGGCTTGTGGGCTTGTGTCAACAACTCGTTCTAACGCACTACATTTATTTGCAAAGAAAAGAACTGCTTGTTAAATAAAGCCTTTATCTGGCAGTAATCTGAAAACCATTAGTAAACAAAAAACGTTTTAGAATAATATCTATGGCAAAGTCAATGAAAATCCTTGGCTAATTGTGATGATATTTTGTAGGAACATTAGTCATTACAATGAAGAAACAAGTTGCCAAATTAATAATTGATAACTCAATTGTAACACGAGGGACCCTGTCTGCAGACACTGTGACCAAGATGTTGCCCTCGCTCACTATTCCTGTTCCAGTAATTCCCTCGCTCCCTAAGGAGACTTAAAATCGTCATCGGATGTTGGTTTATTTTTTTTCAAACAGAAAGTGCTGTCCCACAGGTCACATAGAGCATCGTTGTAATAATTAGACCCCCTGAATTTGATCTCCTCTGGTGGAAAAATCAATTTTCACACCTTTGGTGACAAACAAAACAATTACCAAATATGTTTCTCTTTTGTGCTATTTCTCATTAGGTTGTCCTCATGTGATGCCAATGAATGATTATTTTATAACTTGGAACCAGGGGCCTTAATGAAAGTCTCACGCTCTGAGAGGCATCTTACTGACTCTGGGTTAATTTGATTCTCATAGTACCACTTTCTCAGCATGGTTACAGTCTAATGCCTGATAAGGCTTCCTATGGATTATTATCAAACGAACAGGCTGTTATCTTTAGAAATCACACTATTCCAGTACAATCTAGATAATTTCAGCCCCCCCCCCCAGTTCGTATAAATATATTCTAATTATTTCTACATTAATGGCCTAAAGTCAGGTTTTTTCCAGCAGCATACACCTCTTAGTTAAATTAGCTCCCTAATGCACTCCTATCTTCTTTCTGATTGTTTTAGTACCCTGATATGAAGCACAGTACACAGTACAGCCTTACGGTCACTTTTATTGTTTACACTTTTAATGAAAATTGCAGATTGTGTTTCGTCTCTTTTTCAGATTAAAACCAATTAGAAAATTGTCCTCTAAGGAAACATCTATACGAATGCTACATTTACATATATCTCCCTCCACCAAATTATGCCCCATATAGATTCCTACCTGCAAAATGTTGCCGTTCAAATGATCTCTTCCCTATAAATCTTGTAAATCAGAACCTTTTTTTTCTTGGGGCGGATCTGAGGTATACAGCCCGCCAGCAAATGGCGAGCGGGATTTCCGATAGACTGGAGTGAGACCAGAGAAGGTTCAGAAAGTTGTTGCTATGAAGCATCTTTGTTGTGACTCTTCCCATACCAGCAGTTGCGGTCTGGGTGTCATTTGGCCAATCAGAATCAAGATGACTGTTTGTCTTCCTTTCCGCCATGATATTTGGGTGGGATGCTACAACCATATTGGTTTTGAGTCAAGCCTTGTTCGCTGCTAGTGTAATATTCCGTTTAACTTAACGTAACTAGTTACCTAAGTTAAAGGGAAAAGAAACGTTATAGTACCCTGCCAAATCAAAGTTGAAGTGTAATATTAAATCTACCTCAACCTGTTTATAGTAGAACGTTTTCCAGCTTCAGTTTAGGAAGCTAGTATACATTTATTTCAGTGAGTTTAGTATCACCATGATGAAAACGACCATATTAGTTTAATACTCACCGGCTCTATACATATAGCAACGAAATCAAAGTATGTAATATTTCCTACGAACCTCTGAAAGCAACACTAGTGTCAAAACCTTCGATTTTTTTACCTACAGTACCTCTTCAATTACCGCTATGCATGTCTGATATTGAAACCTCACACATGTAAATGTGGTCACACTAAATTTTGTTTTATTTCTGTAATACACAAAAACACCATCTGGGTAATCTGAGTTCAGTGTGATATTACACATCATAGCAAATTACCATTTTATTTAACCATGCAGAGCAACAGCTCAGCACTTAACTATGGCCTTGTTAACAAAATCACAAAACAATTTATTCCATTGTTTTTCAGAATCCAGACCAACTGTCAAAAATGGGGTGAAGCACACTGCATTTTCATACATGTCTTAAAAACAAACACAATTTTAATCTCCGGTGACATTTGCGCATAAACGGAATGATTAATCGTGCATGACGGTTTTGTGATCAAACAACACAATGGCCATTCTTCTCTCCCCCCTCCAACTGCTCTGTCTATACTCCATGAATCACAGCATTAGCGTTAGCCGCGGAACAGATGTGGCCAATTCTCCTGCAACCTCTCACACTCTAAAGTGACGAATCACCCCTCTGCCTCTCCAGTCTCTTCGCTGCCTTTCCTGTCTTCCATGGCCAATCAATCAAAGGGAGGGGGTGGGCAGGGGCTGGCGAGGAACCGACCGAGAATTCGAGTGCCCGTGTTGGCTGTGAGGAGATGCGAGCCAGTGGGCCAACAAGGGGGGCCTTGGGTGGGTGGAGGGAGGAGGAGGAGCAGGAGATGGGTAGTGGCACACGCATAAAATAGGAGAGTGTAAGGAGGGGGATGGGAAATAACTACTAAAAAGGCAGAAGATGATGAAAGAGAATACAATGCATTGAGGAGAAAGAGGGAATTAAGGGAGATCACTCGTTATCACTGACTGTGATTGATTAATCAAGACCTGCCCTGCGGACAGGATGACTGGATAGGATGTTCATCTCACCAACAGAAGTGTTCTTGATTGGATGCCTATGATTCCCCCAATACCACTAACCTGCACCTTAATGATCTGTATTCACTGTATGTCACTTTGAATAAAACATACCCTAAATGACTAAATAGTAGTACAAAGCACTTCACACTTAGGTACAATATACATTGTTTACAAGCAGAGAATCATAGGAACAATAAGATTTTTTTCTAGCGGGCAATATGGCAAAAGCTCATTTGGAATATGATCTTCACCCCCTGATATCACAGAAGAAGCTAATGGCTTCAATTGTCTATGCTGGAAGTTTAGAATCAATGGATGTTATGCAGTGGAAAATATGATGACATACGTTGCACTCTAATTTAAGAACATTTACGGAAGAACATAAACAACAAAGACTCCAGTTCGACCCAGTTTGGTTGCTCAAGGTATATCCACAGTAACCAATTTTATGAAGTTTTTGATTTGGTCTGTGATGACTTCAGTCATGCAGATATAGTGGAAGGGATATTTATTCCTGTTTTTATTATACAGCTTCGATTAATAGTCATTACATTATCTTTAACGTGTAAGATCTTCTCATTCAGTCTTGATTGAGACAACTTTTGTGTCGCCATGACAATGAATCAACTGAAAGAATTTATCTTTGTTCTATTTTAAGTGTGAGCCACAAATTAAGCAGAGGATTTTCTGCTTCGTCAACCAATTCCGGGTCCATCGTGTTGTCACCTGTGATCACTCACTCATGTTTTAATGCATGAAGTCACAGCAAAGTGTTATGTTGCTGCGATAGTCACACTACATTTGATCATTCCCATGAGACCCTGGGACAGAAGCGAGGCATTTTGAAACAGGAGAGATGCCTCCTTCCAGCTTCCTTCGCCAGGCAAGCTGTCGTCTCCATAACACTTAATAAGTTGATGACGATGCAACTTATTTACATATTGCATTTGATTAGAATGTTCCCGCCGCTAAATTATTCAAATGAAGGTGTCAGCAAGTTTTATGATTATGTTGAGGTATTTGAAGCAAATCTTTTTTTGATCCAATTTTAAACAGTAAAGCCTAAAGAAAACAAAGTGGCACAATTGTTAGCAATGTGAGAAAAATATATTAACTTAAACAAAGGTTTAAATGTAGAATGCTTTTAAAGAAATTATATTTTTTAGAAGAACAAGGGTCACTCACACCATTTAAATAACGGCGGCGCATATCTTGTCGGAACATTGTCCGTTTCCCCTGGCGATCCCTCTTCCTGTTTTGAACTCCTCAGAGGAGAAGAAACCCATCCATCATCTGATTCAAACACTTCACACATGGGCTGTGTACTGGTGTCCCGACCTGTCCCCTCACAGCCCAGGGAGACGGCCCCATTGAGAGAGAGCAGAGATAAATATGCCATCTCTTTAAACAGGAAAAACGGACTTACAGCAGGATGAAACCTTGAAGAAATGCTGCAATAGGCAACTGCTATTCAAAGCCAAAAACTTTTAACAGGAACTTGCTCCAATTATAAAGATTGATCATCATTTTTTACATGATATGAGTATAGGAAGGTCGAGGACATGACGTGGCTTAATCCAAAAGTATGCAGTCTCTGTCTGCAGACTTCCTTGGGCTAAATGCCTATCCCCATACTTGCTCATGAATAACATTTGTCTGAAATCACATTGCATTTGATAAACGTGTCATCTCATTGCTCAGTAAAAGTTTGTGGCTACACTGGCAACGTGAATGCCAACCAACTGAACACCTTCCAATCTGAGAGAGAAAGGGAGCTATTGCAAGGGGGTTATATATAAATGCCTTTTTAATTGATTACAATGCATGTTCAATTGCTACAATTGAATATTATCATGAGGATACATATTTCTGTGACAATGATTCAGCATCAAGCTGGTCTCACAGTCGCGACAATGTCATGAGTATGATTTCATCTGCAGCATGCCTTATACTACCTTATTCAGTACATTGCTGACTGAGGCAATCTTCTGCATTTATTCATTAGCAGGAGGATGGGACAGGATATGCGGTGACTGGTAGGACCCGACTTGCACACATATTGGGAATCATGACACACATGACACACAAGTGATCTGATCCCATTACTGGGGTGTGATTAAAATACTTTCTTTAGACCAAATGGTTTACGTTTTGCATAGATTTCTTCCAGTGTATTACATACATTTTGTCAAACATGTTTTCAACTCTAAAGCAATTTTCCAGTTGGGTTGTGATCCTATCTGTTATGTGATTGTAATAGAAAGTGGGGCTATTCAAATCCAATCTTTTTCTCGAGTCAATGACATTTTTACATAACCGGTAGAGGAGAAACGTACGATTGTGGGATACAGAGACCCAGACAACCAACAAAGCCCTGCATATAAGTAATGAAACCAATCTAAAGGAACAGACCAAAACAAGCGATTGCACGATAAACCATTTTTTTATCGACTTTGACCAGAAACTGTCAGTTGTGAATCGTTACTAGTTGAATACCCTGGCTGTACCTAAAATATGTAACAACGGTAAAATAAAAAGAAGCTTCAATAAAAGGAGCAAGCCAAGCTTTGTGTGGGAGGAGGGCATAGGTATAGGAGACTTAACGCCAGTTCTATGTGATGGACTATATCTGTGATCGCTTGAAACTTGGGGTGAATGTCTGATAATGCTTCGTTGTGATGTAGGTTTACTTTTGTACTTATCAGAACAGAATTAGACCTTCAATTTAGTGGGTAAAATCAATAACCTCTGGCTTGCTATTGAAAGAGATATACATATATGTGTAGTGTGCAATCACTGTCAAATGTTATATTTATCGAAATGTTTCACAAGTGGGAGAGGTTCACTAGGAATGCAGTGGATTCACACTCATAGGCCTAATAACTTGTTTCAGAGATAAAAGCACTATGCTTGAAAAAAACGTTACAAAATGTTTTACCACCATATTTAAAACCTCTCTTCAAGTCGGCTACTATAACGTCACATTCTCAAATGCTGTCCATTTTTCCATTTGAAAAAGGACACGGCGAGTTGCCTTATATATCCTGAATAGAAAAACATGTTCTTCATATGTTGTTTACGGTCAACTTCCTCTTGCCTGTCTGCCTCAGTGGCTCCGGATGCCTCAGGGGCTGCTATTTGTGATATCTCCAGGTTTGACATCACGATCCAGCTCCTCTCATTGGTCAGTACAGGTGATGACGGTCAACCGCAGATCTACTTGGTAGGCTAGCGAAAAATCGAGCGCATCGGTTTGTTTTTTCTCCTTTGATTGAGCAATTGATGAGCTGACAGATCCTGGAAGACGCCCATCTCCCTGCTACGGTCAGGGGACTGGGGGGCTCTCTGGGAATGGGCAAACTGCTCAAGTGTGTGCAGCGGAAAATACGTAATGAAATGAGCCCACTCAATGTCAGCCTGCCATACATATTTCCTTTTCAATTCAATGGCTGGCAGCTCATGAAAAGGGTGCCAAAATAAAAACGACTTAAGAATATAGTTATTTCTGGTAGCATTTAGAATATGTTGTTCTAGGTTGATCAAGTACAGCAGACCCCAAGTGAGTTGATTAGTATATAATGCAATATTGCAATAATAATAAGTTTAGTTTCATGCATAATCGATAATTTATTAGAAAAACTGCATCAACTGTGAACACAAATACTGTGGTGTTTGCACTCAAACAAAGTGCCTACATCAAGTCTTTAACCTATTATGGTAACAACCTGAAAACATTCCCAGAATGAGTGCGCATTGTTTGACAGTTATTATTCATTATTCATATGACTATATGCTAAATGTTTTTGGACCGGAAATTGGGTTATTGGGCCAACAAAACATCCCTGGTTTAGAAAATAAGACAACCCATGAATGCTCTCTCATACCTATCAGTTACTAGAAGCAGGCATTTGGCAAAGCAAACTATCAGGTAAACCAAATGTATTTGGATTAAACTAATGTTACAGATTATCCCTAAAAAGCTATTTTCAACCTCTGACAATTGTATCAATTTTTTTTAATTGTAAGCTTCATCACTGATCCAACGTGATGTGTCACTGTGATAATCTCAAAATGACTGGATACCTAAACATAAAAGATGTCCTTATCGTTCCAAAGGAGCTATTCTATCCAGATATAGGCATTAAGGATTAATCATTAAGGATGATACAACTTTGAGAAGGATCTCAAGAATATATTCCTAAATTAAGTGAAGATGTTAATTTATGGTGATCCATGTATTTTATTAAACACATTTTATTAGAACTGTCGATTCACGTGTCGCAAGTAGTTCAACTCAAATGATTCTTAATAGTCGATGGGTATCATTATTGAACGATTTTTTGGCGCTGGTCTTCTAAAAAAATCCAATGGCCGGGGAAAAGGAAAAAGAAATAGGGAGAAGTTACAGCTCTGCAGAAAGACAAGTAAGTAACAAGGTTACTGCCAGAGAGTGAAGAGTTAGTCGAGGCCACCACGCAGGACCGGCTGAGCACTAACAGGGCCAGGTGTGATTAATAATGACAGACACAGCATGGCACAGCTTCAATCTCCTTACTCAAAACATCATACGGAGATCATATTGACATGAGTGTGACGGGCACGCCCCAGTGTGTGTCGCGTATGCATGCTAATGCGCGTTTGTCATGAATTCCACGTATAAAGGTCAATTATTATTGTAATTATTTCATTTTTTCCCATCTCCTGTCTGTGAATTGTTGAGGAGTTCATAAGGGTGACAATCTTAACTATTCCTACTATATTCAAGGAACTGCCTCAGATGTTGCATTTCAGGTCAAAGTCTAATGGATTCAGTCATTTTGTTCCAACACATGACATGCCACCGCACTCCATTTAACCACAAGCGAACAGGTAAAGGGCCAGTGAGGGGCGGGAAGGAGAAAAGCCTAAGAGCAAGGGAGACTGCTTACATGCAGCATTGATAACAAGGAGAAGACGGGGTGGACCGTGAAAGACGGATCAGTACACCGTGGGAGGGAAGAAATTGTGAGAAATGGTGAACTTGAAAACAGTACCGTACTTGAGGTGGTACAAAGTCTTTAACAGCACGGAGGTATGTCAGCCAAGAAATAACATTTTTTTCTGGTGAATGTGAAAGAATCTCTTTAAAAATCTGAAAAAGGTTATTAATACTAAATGTTAAACTGGTGCCATCCTTCCAACTCAATTGTGTCGGGTGTTCATGCCTGTTAACTCTTGTCTCACTCTCTTTTTCCCCTCAGATCTGTTTTGTGAATTTAGACCATGAGAAAATGGATTATACTGATCACAAAGGAATAAAGGTGAGCATCTGCCCCTTTAACACGCAGGTTCCACCTTACACCCTAATTGTATATCCCCATTGTCTCTCCCACCAGCATGCCCGATTTAGCTGCTTGCAGTGTTTCTCCAATGCAGCAAACATTAGCCCAGTTGCCATGGATTCTGGACAATTAGCTGGAATTAGAGGCATCATTTGTTTAGGTAATGGCAGATTTAGACATTTGCTTGTTGAGGTGGTGCTTGATGCACAGCCATGATATGATTAACATGACACAAGAAATTCTGCATACACTGCCAGGGGGGTTTCACCATGACATAAAGTATGAAGTGAAATGTGTATTTGTTGCAGAACTACTTTTGTAATCACTTCCATTGTGATGTTTCAATATCACAGACTCAAAGCCACTCAACCACTATAAAAAGAAAAGGAATTGTCGGCTTGATTTTTCGCTTGTTTTTCTTAAGACGCTTTCTTCAACATTGATGGCATGCTTCTGTTTATCCGGAAAGACAGAAGTGGTTTGGGGTAAATAGCATCTTCTATTGTGTGTCGCAATCAGAGGCTGGCCTCCGTGTCTCCAGATCTGCCAAAGATGGTGGAGTCTCTGAATGTCCACCAGCCTAAGGAGAATGAGATCCTGCTCCTGGGGGGTTTACAAGCACCAGACATCATTCACACTCGCTCGCAATCCTCCATGCAGGTGAGTTTCGCTGTGATGTATTGAATCACTGTGTTTGTGGAAGGCTCAGGTTATTCTGTCCAGGTTGACACAGTAGTCCCTTTCTTCTTGAACCAGTGTGTTATGATGGATAGGGCCTCGGCAGAGTGAATCCACAGACATTTTTTAAGGAAAATATATTTTAGGTTAGAATTCGCCCTTCCTCGCCAAAATAAAACATTTCAATTCCTCAGAAGAGAAGGTTCTTTTGAAATACGGGGCCTGAAGCCAATATTCCAGCAACAATGTGAAGCTGAACCACGCACGGAAGGTGTAGTACCACTATGTTTGAAGAAGAAAACACATCTGCAACGAATTACACAAGAAATAAAGTCAAAACATAATAAAGACGCCTGCCTCTGTTAAATTACAGTTTTTCTCAGTCGCTTTGTTACATTTCTCAGATCAGAATTGAAATTTGCAAAACAGTAAGTGCATTTCTCAAAACAATTCGTACAAATAGCAAAACGCCATGGATTTCATGCAAAAGCAAGTCTCTTGCTCAAAATCCTTAGCAAATATCTGTTTCAATGTACATGTCAGTGACATCAAAATGACAAGTCCTTGTGTCATTTTGTAGGGATAAGACAGCTAAATTGCTTAGTCATGTTGTGAATATAACAGTGTACTTTGGAGGGATGTTCTGAGCTCTAAGTTACACCTTAGTGTATGTGGGAGATTGATTGCAAGAGACTAGACAAGATTCACATTTACGCTTTGACTGTTTGTACTGTAATTTGTTGACAGACCATGTCATTGCTTGAAATGTGAACATAGGAAAATCTCCTTAGAGTAAACTGTACATGCATTGCTGTAGGAATTACAGTGCAGTCATCCTACACCTCCGGACGTTCCTGTCTGTTGGGCCACAATTTCTCAGACAATGTAACATTGTGTTGTGCTCCAGCTATATATATACAGTACTTGCCAGTTCATGGTTCAGGAGATGCACCTTTGAGCTATTCCAGTAAACTGGTTGATCGTTGGTTGATCCAACACTTCACACATTTCCCTTCTTTAGAGAAAGTCAAGATTCACCTGGTAGCAATTTACCAATTCAGGACAGATTTAGAAAAAAAGTCTAATGGAAATGTATAGAAATATGCTTGACATATTATGACAACTTGTTCAACCATTTTGCATGTAAAGACTTATGCAATTAACTAATGCCTAAATGTTGAGGGGGTGAGACTATTCAATAAAGACCCATTACAATACATTTTGATCAACATGACATAAGCAATTGATAATGTAGGAAAGAGCAGAGAATTTTACATAATCATTTGCATGAATGTACCAAAGCATTTGCCACTTGTTCAAAGAAATGAGAAACAGTTTTTTTGATGTGCACAAACGACACAATGATGTGAAGATTGAACAGGTAGTTTTGAGAATTTCAATTCTGATCTGAGAAATGTACCAAAGCGACTGAGAAAAACTGTAATATCTCTCATATTTTTTCGTCTCTCATGCTTGCGTGTGCTTTCGTTTTTTGTGTTTATTATATTCATTCCCAAAGGGGAAGGGTGTTTGACACAAAGCCAAAAAGTACTTTTGGCATTGGGTTCAAAGCCCAATGTCTACCAGTATCTGCTAACAACTCAAATAGATCCGCTGTACGTTGCTTGGGATGAAAGCATCTCGTCAATTCACGACTTAATGCTCAGCATTACGTCCCATGTTCTAAGCAGGGCCTGCGGCAGCAGCAGCAGCGGGGGCCAGATGTGTGTCTTCTGCAGTGTTCAGGACGGAGACTTACCAGCCAGCCTGGAAACATCATCCTGGAGATCAACAGGTTCCTGATTGGCCTCCAGTGGGGGAAGGATCGCCACCTGCAGCAGCAGCAGCAGCCTCAGCAGCAGCAGCAGGGCCATGCCGCGGCCGGGGCACGCATCGAGGACGACACCAACCGCTCCATCTCGTCCATCGAAGAGGACTTCCTCACCGCCTCTGAGCACCTGGAAGAAGACAGTGAAGACGACAATTACAGAAATGGTAATGGTTCATACCCTTTTACAGGTTTCCCACGGTCACATTGATTTTCTGCGTGACTCTTCTCTACTTACATTGAGGTCATTAGTCATGGGCAAAGTTCCCTTAGAGTTCAATCAACATCATGTTGACATTTATGAATTGTAACAAGCAATTCTATGCGCAGAAGAGTAGCGAGCGATTATGGCGGATGTTTTATAAAGAGCTTTAGAAACCATATATTAACATAAACAGTTGCATGGCTTCTGGGTGCTTTATGTACATAAACAGGGTGGACATTTCGTCTGGGACCATGTGCCATGACTGTAAATGAATGTGATTTGCAAGACTACTTATATACAAGGCTATTATTATAATTCTCTCTGAGTCATGAATTGTAACACACAAAAACGCTTGGCATGACTAACATGATCATTTATATATTTTTGAAGGGTGACGTTAATTATTTTGGTCAAGCACAAATTTGCCAAGCTAGACTGCAGATCGGATCTTATAATTCCGCACAAATTATTGCTATAATGATGCTCCGAATGCCTTATATTATATAGTATAACTTTATTGATATACAATTGCAGCATGAGCATTTCCAGAGGCAGTGTTTATACAAGAAACAATATTCACGTGCTGTCTTCTTTTTACTTGTTCTGGTCATTCCTCATCTATGAACCTACTGTACATATGGCTTCTTTCATTGTTGTCTTCCTTCAACGTTTGTGGGGTTGAACTTGTGTAGCAAAAGCAAAGCCATAAAGAACAAGGACAATGCTCAGTTCTTTAATTGGATATTGCCCTGAGCTCTTTACCACAGAGCTGGTGAATCTACCTTAATCTATAATTCATCCTACATATAAAATGAGCTGCAACACAGCAAAGGTTGCCCTCTACTTTGAGTCAGTTGGATATCCATAATTAGATCATCACAGATAAGAATGCTCTTTACTCTCGCTGGGGGATGGAGTAGCAACAGGAATCAGGGTCAAGTTGGCCTTTCCAGGGACCCGGGCAAATGTCGTATAGTTTAGATAGCCTTCTTGTATTCTACACCCTCCATGTGTGCCAATGGATGTTTCAATTTAAATCAATGGACACTGAATTAAGCTATGCTATTTGCTTGTATTTAAAAGACGTGTTTATTTCTTACAACTGCCATTGTAATATTATAAAGTACATTTTAAATAAGCATTAAACAGACAATAAGTAAACACAATTATCGAGTTGAAAATCTATTCAGAATGATATTATGGTGAAAATGAACAATAACTCAGCTTTTCCACGTCCTGTACAGATAACAGGCCAATGTTCTATTTTTGCAGGGGAAAAAAGAGCTTGATGGAGCTGCTCAGTAACTAGTACAGACATTGGTTCTTATTGGTCTGTCTCTCTTTCTCCCCCTACCTCTGTCTCTCATTATCCCTCCACAGAGCCAGGGAGCGGGGGGGCAGCAGAAGGACTAGTGGAGGTTGCACAGAGGCACTGTGTCCGCCCTTCATCTCAGAGGGGACAGGGCTCTCTCCGTCAGGACAGTGAGGACGAAGGGACCGTCGTTGTCCCCGCCAAAAAGGGGCCCCACAAAACAATCCACAACACAAAGGAGTCTGCTGGACACTATGCCACAAACCTGGCTGAGTCGGTGCTGCAGGACGCCTTCATCCGACTGTCCCAGGATGAGACCTCATTCATACCTGGAGCGGCTGTGAGCCTCTCACTTTGCCCCATTCCATCAAACTCGACATGTTCTGCATCCAAAAGAGAAGGTTCCCAGCAACGGACCTGCTCTTTTGAGCTCCCCAAGATTGTCATAGTTCAAAGCCCAGACAGCTCTGAGGGTGCTGCAGAATGGCCGGGCATCCAGACGGTACAATCTGGAGAAGAGGATGACTCTGTTGAACCCCAACCCCTGTCAGAACAAGGGAGCCAGCCTCATAAGGTCCAACACAATGGAGGGCACCCCTCTAAACCTGTGGAGGTGGCTTTGGCCTACGCCGCTAGCGTCATCGGTACCATCGCCAACCCACAATTGACAGAACAGATTACAATGGAGTCCAGCTCAGAGGAGGACACAGGTGAAGAGCAGCAGGAGTCAGAGGATGGAGCTGACTACTCCTTCTCTTCAGCTATGGCTAAGCTCGCTGGTGCTGTAGCTGGCGTGGACCTAACTGAGGAGTCAGGGGAGGGTGGTGACTCAGATGCAGACTCTAATGAGGTCTACACGACCTCTAGAGGGCTGATGTCTGCTGCGGAGGCGTCAGCTGCCTTTACACTCCACTGCAGTGTCACAGAGGGGACCAGTATTGAGGCATTCCGTGCAAACATCGCCGAGGTTCTACACAGGGAAGCAGCAGAGGTGCTGGCCCAGCCAGAAGGCTACAAGAGTGTAGCACACCTGCTGGAGGTCACACATAACAAAATAGTCGATGGCATTACCTGCCCAAAGAAATCTTATGTTGATGATACAGAAGTTGATGATTTTTTGAGTGAGGTGGTTGACAGTCTCTTCAAGCATGCTTTTGAGAAAGCGAAAAAGAAGAAAGAACTGGAGGGTCCTGGGAAAGATGCGCCTAACCTGCAAGTCTTTCTGCAGGAGAGTGTCAACAATTTGCTCTTTGACATCCTTTGCTTGACACATAAGAAAATCAGTGACATTTCCAGATGTAGTCAAGCCCCATTTGACATGCAAGAGTGTGACGTATACACCAGAGATTCATCTAGCACTAAAGAGATTAGAGATCCAGCAGGTCAGATGAGACGCTTGGTTGGCTACAGTCAGGCCATGCTTCATTGCACAGATACAATCTCCATGGCTCTAATGCAAAAGGATGGGGAATATTTGTTGGAGGAGAGGGAAACAAAAGCTCGGAAATCGTCCCCCGCTGTACTTAGCAGAGAGCAACAACAGCAGATGATACTGCTGCAGAAGCAACAGCTGCAGTGTCAGACTAAAACAACCTCACCATTGGCCAAGGACTGTGCTGATCACCAACAGATGCAGCCGGGCAAAGGGGCCATCAGAGAACCTCTGAGCGAGATCTCCGTGGCCTGCGCTGAAAGGAGGGGTAGATTGGGGACAAGTGGTGACAGCCGACAGGGCTCCCTGACGCCACAGTCCTCCCTCAACTCCTGTAGTTCTCTGCTATCTTTTCGAATGGACTCTGAGACCAGAACACCTGTGAGTTGCTTTGCAGATGACCTTGCAACAACAGTGGTGTCTATGGCCACTGAGCTGGCTGCAATCTGCCTTGAAAATTCCACAGGGAAGCAGCCCTGGTTCTGTGGACTTAAAGGCGCACCTGAAGAGGGGCATGAAGCCATCTTACTGCCTGCTTGCCGCACAGTATTAAGGAGGAAAGAGGGCCAAAATGGCAACAATACCTCTAAGAAGCACCGGGCACCACGTCTAAGTGAGATTAAAAGGAAGACCGAAGAGCAGCCGGAGCTCATGGAGTGCCTGGTGAACAGAGTGGTTGACGAGACGGTCAACCCAGATGAACCCCAGGACCCTTTTGCCCTGTTTGCTTCTGAGGTGACAGCCAGGATAATGAATTGCCCTGAGCTCAATGTGGTCGACACCTCCAAAGCAGGCCAGCCACGCAGTAGACTGCAGTGTGAAAGGTGGAGCCGAGGTAAAGCATCAAGTTATGAGAGCATTCCGGAGGAAGATGGCGACCCTTTGGGCAGACAAAACACCCTGGGTCCTGGGAGTCGTTTGGGACAGAACCTAAGCAGAGGTAGCTCCATTTCCAAACAGTCCAGCTGTGAGAGTATCACAGATGAGTTCTCCAGATTCATGGTTAACCAAATGGAGACTGAAGGCAGGGGCTTTGACCTGTTGCTGGACTACTATGCAGGGAAGAATGCCAGCAGCATCTTGGCCGCAGCTGTTCAGCAGGCTGCCACCAAGAAGAATGGCCACCTTAATGTCCGGGCCTCCTGCTTGTCCAAACAGTCCAGCACAGAGAGCATCACAGAGGAGTTCTACAGGTTCATGCTCAAAGACATGGATAAGGAAAACAAAGACTACAGTTTTACCAAGACTAAAGAGTGGAGCAACAGCTTGCTCCCACCTTCTCCCAGGACATCGTTCTGCATCCGACAGTCCTCTGTCCCCGACCGGCGTTCCTCGGACTCCAGACTGACTGTCGGCTCACCCATCAAAGCCAACTCTTTTGATGGATTTGCCCGCAATTCACACGGAGACACCCTCAACATCTACCCCAGCAATTCAGTGTCGGCATCTGGCCTCTGTAAGTCGGACTCGTGCCTTTATCAAAGAGGCAGAACTGACCAGATAACCGACATGCTGATTCATGAGACTTGGTCCAGTTCCATTGAGTCTCTGATGCGGAAGAACAAAATAATTGCTGATCCAGAGGACAGCATTGAGCTGGGCGCAGCCGCGGTCGACTCCCAGCCCCAGGTGCAGCAGTTTGCCAACCGTCTTGCAGCTGACATTGTGGAGACCGGGAAGTCCTTTCTTGGGGGACAACCGGAGGGTGCTGGGAGCCCCTTAGGGTGGCAGCAAACGCAGCCCCGCATGCCTGTAGGGGAACGCAGAAGGGGTTTCAAACAGTCCCGGCCAGGATGTAGTCGAAGCAAAGGAAGCCAGGAGCAGGCTGGGACCGGTGATGCCACTGCTCTTCGCTTGCGTTGCAATAGAGATGTGCCACTCATTCACATCGAGGGAGACCAGAAAGACGCGGGGACCAGCCAAGACCCTATGAGGGTAAAAGTATGCCGCCAGGACGTCACACCAGAAGTGTTAGCCCCAAAGCACTCAGAAAGAATATCAGCTGGGAACAGCAGGTAGGCTTTGTACCTTCACACATCACAGCCTTTATCATAGAATACTAGTACGGCCAAGGGGAACAGTATACCTTAAGGGAGATATTGAGGTTGGCAAAGCACTGAGTTGGCTTTCAATTGGTGTGATGAAGAAAGAGTGCAAGAATCACAATACAGTAGCTATTTTAAGTTCTCCTCTGTAGCATCTAAAAATAGACATCTACATCTACAATTGTCCATTGCCATGGATTATAGCTGTTGTTATTTATAATGAATTTTCAGTTTTTGATTCACTAAGCAGAGGCACATAATGGTGCATTACTCTCAATTCTTTTGTGTTTTAGATCCGCGTGTTTTGGTCAGACCATTGACCTGACTGTTAGGTGCATTTGAAGGGTGATCTGCTGCAAGCAGAAGGCTTTTAGTGGCTTCATTGTTTACTAACTATGGTGGAAGATCTAATCTAAATTAGTTAATGCTGCACATTTTACATAAACACTGAAAACCAACAAATGTTTTCTTTAAAATATTTGAATGAAGCCGCCCCGGGATTATCTACTCTAGAATTTGCGAGTAGATGCGATGAACGACAACGATTCCATGTTTATGGAAACGTGATAATCCTTTCCGGATAAATCATGTAATTTATATGATGATGCTCTTTAATAGAGCAGCTTCAGAAATAGCAGACAGATTATGCTAAATGAGGGTTAGTGGGGGTGCAACTTAAACAGCAGCATTTTACCAGCCCTTTTTGGTCGCAGTACTGATGCCTACCCCTATCATTTTGAATAAAACCCGGAGTACCATATATTGGAGATTATAAGTACAAATATTAAGGAGTTAGGCTGTGAAGGTGTGGAGAAAAAATACAGCTGAGAAGTTGAGTAGGTGAGCTAGAACTATTTTGGGAAAGGTATGACGCTGAGCCCAAAAAAGACATGTAAGGATGAGAAATATTCAGTTGTTGCATTTCTAGGCTTTGCCAAAGCAAAGAGTGTGGAGGGCCCCGCTATGGCAGAATAACAAGGCAAAGTACCCTTCACTCAATCAGGGAACAAGTGGAGTGCATCCCTGGTGTGAAATGGAATGTCGACCTGTTAAGTCAATATAACCTGATTTCCCTCTGGGATTCTTCAAGATCGCAGCCTTCCATCATCTGATTATGACTTAACCTAATCAGTTTCCCTAGGACATAAAGCGACAGTGACAATACAACAACCCCTGTGAGTGGAAAAGCATTTTATTTTGAGTGCCGTGCAGTCAAGGTGCCTTTATTTTGGAATAATAATTTCCTTGAAACAGCAACATTATTAACATAATAAATTGTTGCTATTCATAGTCAAAGGAAGTACTATAAATGTGATTATATCAAACTGAATACTGCCATTCATAATGTATGAACCCCCTGCAGTTTGCATAGATTTTGCATGTAGATAATAGAGAGTGTTCGGGTTTAGCGAAAAACATCTAAGCCTGAATCATCAGTAAATATCAAAAGAAACCTAAGAGGAGCAGCATTTGAAAAGACTAGACTAGGCGCAGGAATGGATCGAATCACCCAGTCCACGGCGGTCACCCCCCTCCTCCTCCACCTCTGCTCTCCCCAGCAGCGAGAGGCCAGCTGGGCCGGTGGCTGCTCTGGTCAAGAGGGACAAGCGTTCAATGAGCGCTAGCAGTGAGGAGAGCATGGGGAGCTGGTCCCAGGTCACTCCTGAAGAGGACCCCCCGGATGAGACCAGTAGTTTTATCCAACTGAGTGAGGGGTCAGTAACCGCTGCTCCTAGTCCCAAACCATACCGCTGCTGACGCTAACGCTAACGCTAACACCACCCCTCACCCGCCCCCCATCGCCGCTCACACACCTGCTGCCCTGAGGCCAGCTGACATGCCGATGCTGCCTGATCAGAGACCCGTCCATCCCAGCCCCCCTCCATTACACCGGCACAGACGCAGTAGGCCTGAGGATGACAACCGCAGGGCTAGTCTCGGATCTTTCCACATCCAGAGGCTCACAACATTCTGTCTAACCATCCCTTGCTAATGTCCCATTCTTGTTTTTTCTCTTCTTTTGTTTCGTCCACCCACTCTGATATCCAGAAGACAGCCCACACACGATAAGCCGTATCGTGAAATGTAGTCCAAGTTTTGCTTTTGCAGAGCCTTCTGCAGATTTTTTTTTAAATCATTTTTTTTATGTACGAAGCCGTGCTTATTAAGAGCGCTATTGTAAGCATTGGCAGACGGTGTCGGAGGGCAGCAGGGCTCTACATCGTAGCTTGGCAGCGATGAGCAGAAAGATGCTTGTGGGCTAGTGACCGGCTGGAGGTGCCGTCTGTGCCACCAGGGCACCCGCTGGTACCTGTGACGGGTGCATCCCGTCTGTTTACTTGCGTGCGTCCTCTTGAGTCATTACGCAGGCAGAGCACTACAGGGATATGGGGACACGGCCCGCCCCAGGCCACCGGCCCGCCTCAACCCTCTAGCCCACCCCCCCCCCCCCCCCCACCCCCCACCCCACCCCCCCTCCTCCTCCGCCGCCCTCTCTCGCCAAATCTCCTCATCCTCATTTCCGGTCGGAGCTGTGGCCACCAGCCATCCGCTGCCCTTCACTCAGCTCCGCTGCTGCTATTTATATGCTAATCACCGGCTAATAAACAACACGGACCCCTCCCCCCCCCTCACTCCGTTATTCTTCCCTTCACAAGTCGGTGGTATCGTTGAATGTGTGGCGATGTGGAGCTCTGTAAAGCGATTCCCTTCGTGTGTTTCTGGTGCTGCCCCACAGTAACGGGACCAGCAGCGCGTCCAGTGTGGGCATGGCCGACCTGGAGGCCTTCTCTGATGTGGCGTCTCAGAGCGCCATCGCCATCAGGTAGTGCCTCAGCAACGGCGGGCTCGGGACAGGGGCCACTCACAGTGTCCACCGCATGACAGCACCACAATGCACCTCGCCCGCTCTTTGGCTCAGCATGCTCCTGCCCTGGTGTCTTAACCCGGTGGTCTACGGATGAGTGACTGCTGACAGACAGGCTATTGTTATTAGATGTAGAAGACATGACAGAGCCAGTGCAGTCTTTTATCATCCTGTCATTCTCTCACACAAACACACACACACACACATACACGCACTGACACACCTGTATGCATAACCACTTTCGTGAACACACATAAACATGAAGCTTTGCGTGTTAGTGTGTTTGTGTGTGTGTCAAATATTTCTTCTCATGAACGCAGGCACACAAACGTTTTAAAATCGTTTGACTGGCACTTAGAAAGTAAACTGCGTGGTTCTTTGAAAGTAACTTTGCCAACACTATTTGTAGTTCATTCAGGAATGCTCTTTCAGGTGATGTTTTCAGTGTTATGTTGTTTATTTCCCAACAGTGCAGAAACAGGGAGAGGCCACCTTGCAGAAAGCCAGGGGAGTGACCTTGGTAGGTGGAGTAACAATATCTTTTATTTTTTTATTATTACTTTGCTCAATTCTCAATTATGTATTTTAAACCAGCTACCCTTGTTAATAAACTGGGGGAAATGCAGCGTTATTATACAATTTTTTTAAATATGTGTTGGATTTTGAATTGTGACTGTAAAACTACTAAACGATATTTCTTAAGACCCGCTCCTAAAGGTAGAGGAAGCAGCTTGACCTCAAATTACCCATCATGCTTCTGACTCCATATGCAATCATTATTAGTATTTTTGTTCTGTGGCTTTTGCATAAATGTGTGAAGAAATGGTTTACAGGAAGGGAAATGACCTTCAGTGATTTGACCCCACATAAAACAATGTATAATATTATAAAAAAAGGTAATTTATTCAGTTAAGCGCTTTGAATGAGAAGACAATAATAGAATAGACATAGAGTATGCATGCGTGAATGGGTGTGCGTGTGAATAAAGGTTATTTCAAAGTGAAGAGGTGGGCGTTGAGGTTTGCTTACGGGTCTCGTTATCGTCATCCATCTTGCAGAGGAGGCCGGCCTGGTGAGATCCATGGAGAGTGTGCCAATGCGCCCCAGGGGCCTCCTGGTGCTAAACTATGACCTGGAGCAGGAGTGTGTGGACTGGGAGCTCAGAGTGACTCTCCAGTGGATAGCAGCCTCCGAGCTCGGCCTGTCGGCCCTCTACTTCAGCAAGTCTAAGGAAAAGAGGGTCTCAAAGGTAGGCACATAGAGACAGACTTTTGAAGGGTTTGGCTATTCATAGTTTTGTATTAATTTTTTTCAATGAACTTTAGCGAATCTCTCACTCGCTCTTACACTTCCTTGTCTAACCTCAAATACAAATAGCTAACTACTACCAATTATCAATTACCATTTCACACTAATTGCTATTCATGCATGATGTACAGTTTGACCTGTAAATCATGATGAGCCGAAAATAAATCACGCTTTATTTTCGGCTCAAGGCTACAATTTTGACAGTGCGTGGTTGTCAGCGTGTTCGCTCAGCGCGTGTGCGCCTGTATGTGTGTGTCTGCATACAAGAACGTATAACTTCACAATGACAATCATATCATTTTCGATTGCGTTCAGTTCCAGAAAGTGGTGCTCCTGTTGTCCCAGAAGGCGTGGCGCGTGGCAGACCTGTTCGCCGTCGTACTGCAGTTCTGTGAGTTCCACGAGAAGGAGAGAGAGGAGGGCAGATCCTCTCTGTCCAGCCTGTTTGATTGGCTGCTGGAGACACTTTAGTGGACCCCGGACCCCTGGCTGACCTTCCCGAGTCATACTCGTGACGACACACACAGACTGGACTACATTTGATTATCGCTCTAACCATGCCCACCGTGTCCCTTGCCGCTTCCTCCATCTTATCGGCAGGCCAGCGGAGCCGTGCACGTCTCCTGCTTTAGACTACAAGCACAACCCATTTCCTGTTCGGGGTACCCAGAAGAATTAACGTCCCATTACCGCCCTCTAACCTTAATCCCGCCTGTGGATGTTGCGTTGACGCCTCTTAGACAAGTTTCCCTTTAAAGATAAGCATGTTTTCATTGCATTCGCCTCGCGGTCTACAGAGACACACACACACACACAACAAACATAGTGAAAGTCAATTGGCTTGGATCATCTCAGTGGGAAAGATTTACCCTTTTAGCACAGCTTTGTATCTCACATATTCCCAAGGCCATTATTTTGCACATCATATAATTCTGAACGCCATTTATTTTGCTATTCATATATGGTATCGTCATAACATCGAGTTTTAAAACCCATTTCTTTCTAAAGTAGAAATGTCGGTGTAAAAAAATAGGCAGTAGCTTCACATCTGATAGAAGTCAAGAATACGTCCATATAGCTATTGTTTGTTTATGGACAATACTTTTCTGTTGTGACCTTGAGATTCCGTCCTGAGTAAATCATGTGTTTGTGTTCTTGTTACCGCAGAGTGGTTTATTTTGGATAGTTGTACATAGGCCTTCTGTCGATTCTGAAATACGCACCTTGAGGTAGTGGGCTGGACTCTCATCGGTTTTTACTGTCACAGAGACATGGAGGGTGGGGTTTGCAATGTTGGATTATTTGTGAATATAGTCTGTATCTTTCTCTAAATGTAGTAGTATGGTGTTTTATCATCGATAGAGGAGGAAAGCGCACACACAACTCAAATCAACTGTCGACTGTCACTGTAAATTTGAATGTATTTATCTTTCAATAAATCTATGTGATGTGAAAGACATTGTTGTTGTAGTCATGTCCTTCTCGACATACAAACGCTCTTCTTCGAAAACAAATGAAGAACATCTTTGGAACCCTTTGCTTCAAAACCCTTTTTCTAATAAAGAAGGAGACGTTGAAATAAATGTACTGCTTCAAAAAACTAGAAAAGATAATTCGGCACACACTGACAGAGCTTAACTAGACTCGACAGAGGAAATGGACCGATCAGCTGTCGTCACCAGCCTAACCCTATCATTAGTATTTTATTATTATGTAGAATAAATCAATTTATGATCAATTTATAATAATGGATAATTCACAAGAACACGGCACATGCAAATCAATATATATATGGGTTTATAATGGCAACTTCTGAGCCATGACAACACCACGCCTTGTAATACATTTTAACCTTGTTAGCTACATAATTTTCTTTGTGATTACCCTTATTTCTCATCGAAAGAATAACCGTATTCCGAGAAACACATCAACACAGCATGGACGGCCTCCACTGGCCTTATGAGTGCATCGGCTCTGATGTGTTCTTCCACCCGGACAACATTGAGGACAGTAAGTTCCGGCTCAGGCTCCACCAACAAATCATGTCGGGAATCATGACAAAATACAAAGTTGTTCTCTTCCTTCTTCCAGTTGGAGTGGTGGTATTATCAAGATGTGTGTTCTTCTTTGGGTGATAGAAAATGGGTGATCCACACATTCACTATGTTTCCTTGCTGCGGAGATCAAGGAGACCACTGTAAAAAAAAAAAACGAATCCCCTTCTGGATCAATGGCTCTGGGATCATGGGGATAACGGGCTCATCATCCAGACGATTATCGACCCACCGAGACCGGGGCACACGGGGATGAATGCTCTAGTCTGCACTCTGGGTTCTTTAAGTGAAAAAATAACATAAACCTGCTGGCTGGACCTCCAGCCGATGGCCCCCCCGGTGTCTCCGGGGGGGCCGGTGAGTCACTGCGCCGCTCAGCGCCAGATCCGACAGGAGTTGTCCTTACTTCCTGCAGAGGAGCAGAGACAGTTGCACAGGATGAGGTGGGGTGGGGTGGGGTGGGGAGTGGCGGATGGGAGAGAGGAAGCACGGTGGAGCGTGGTTCTTTATTTCAAATATTGTCATTAAGTGCTCCTGACAGGTATGAGCAGAACGCTTTATTTTCGGCTCAAGGCTACAATTTTGACAGTGCGTGGTTGTCAGCGTGTTCGCTCAGCGCGTGTGCGCCTGTATGTGTGTGTCTGATTGTGTGACGGCTAGTGTGTGTGTGTGTGTGTGTGTGTGTGTGTGTGTGTGTGTGTGTGTGTGTGTGTGTGTGTGTGTGTGTGTGTGTGTGTGTGTGTGTGTGTGTGTGTGTGAGTGTGTGTGTGTGCGTGTGCACACCTGTAATGATGGTGTCGCCCTCGTAGTTGAACGCGCAGGAGAAGATCTCGTCAGCGTGGCCCTCCAGGGCCTGCAGGCAGCGTCCCGACGCCACGTCCCAGAGACGGGCCGTTTTATCAGAGCTGGCAGTCAGCACTCGGCTGCCCTGTGGGCTGAAGCTGATCTGGCAGCAGGGAAACACAGAGTGAGTGAGGAGAGAGGACGTAAGGACAGACCGGAGGTGTGTGTTTTTGTGAGGCTGATTGAGTGTGGAGAGAGGTATGAAATAGATGTGTCTGGAAGTGTGTAAAAGAAAAAGAAGAAGAAGTGAAAAAGAGAAGCAAACAAAAAAACTGTGACCTTGTCGACACGATTATTACATTCCAGCCGACTTTTTAAATGGTCACCACATTATAGGGGCCTTCTACCCGGATTAACGCCATTCACTAGAAGACTCAAATAAATAAGAAGGCATGACGTCGTAGGGGTTAGAGCCTGGATGCTGGAGGGCCTCAGATGGCCTTTTAGAGAACTTGCTTGGATGAAGGAAGTCATGATTAAACGATGCCAGCTCAGGGAACACCATAAAAGAGAAGTGTGTTTTTATTACGCGGACAGGAGATGGAATATGCCTCAGGAAGGTCCCGATATCATCTGGGTAAACGGGGGATAAAAGAGTTGGATTTGAGTAGGAGAGCTTGGACGGGTGTAGCGACAGAATGAAGAAAAACGGAAGTGAGAGCCATGGCGGAAAGGAAAGGGAAGCGCAAATGACGGAATGAGATTTAGTTAAGCTATTAAAAAGCTAATACTATTCATCCATAATAGTATTTGCACACTTTTCAAAGGGGTATTTCTGTTGTTAATCAATCCCCTGAACATGACGGGGTCGAACAGGCCAGGCGGGGGTGGGTTAAAAGAGGGGAAAGGAAAACGATGGTATCCAGAAATTGTAACATGCAAAGTGGAAAAGAGCATGAAAAGAAAAGAGAGGAAACCGGATGAGTAACGATGAGTGGAACGACTGACAGGCATGGTGATAGCGGGCGGGGAGAGTATTGTCCTGTTAGGGAGAGATTAGTGTCATAATCCTCCAAGCAGGTCTGTTCATTAGGGGGAGGGGGGGGATGCAATGCAGGTAAACACACTTTCTTCTCTTCGGTGCTGCACTCCCGCCTCCTACCTTCAAAACTCCTACCTTGTATGCTTTCAGCCATATATATCAGCCATATATATTTATATAAATTATATACATGTATTTATATCGCTAAAAATATATTTCAATCTTTGTGTAGCTCGAGGTTAAGGATTGGTCGGATGTGTGGACAAAGTATAATCGCCATTAAGGCGCAGCCATCTTTCTATAAGGCTGCCTAAACGTTAGGCTTCGGACATGAACAAACCAAGATCCCTTACGCAGTAGCCAAACCCGCTATCCCTCCACAGCAACCATGAAGGACCCATGTACAGCCACCCACCACGCAATAGGCCAGCTCTTCGGGGTCCATGATGATGAATGACCTGGAGCAGCTCCAGTGGAACATTACCTGCTCTGAATTCAAAGACGCTCCAGGGAAGAGCGGGTGAATATGAGCGATGAGGTCATTCGTCTTAAGGTGTCTCCTTCAAGACGCCCGCTACATGCGTGTTCCCATCCTGACTCCTGTATGCCTTGAGGCTACGCTCTAGGGGAGCCATATCTTACATCCAACCCTGAAGTAGTCCTGACCTTTAAACACACCTGCCAGTAGGTCAAACGACTAACCGCCTAGGCAATGTACTAGTCATCTGACCCATCCCTTGGGGGCTGCACTCGCCTGCTGAGCGTCTAGCACTCGGCTGCCTGGCCGCATTAAAGGAGAGCAACAGGTTTTTAAAAATACCCTGTTTTCAACGATTGTTGGTGTCCGTGAACTAATGGGGACCATTTATGCTTCAGCCAATCAGTCAATGAACGTCTTCTGAAAGTGCTTGTTTTTGCCCCAGGTTATATTCTTACATTATACACAGGATCCCTACAGAGATATACTTCGTTATTTTTTACCTTTCACTTGATCTGATCTGTTTGTTATATTGTATTCTCGCTGTTGTAGAATAAGAAAGGTGGACAGATGTGTTTGAGCTGGAGAGATGAGAGTATATTTTGGTTGTATATTTTTTGTTATCTGAAATAATTGGGTGAAGGAGAGTTGAAATTGTAAGGACAAAGACTAGAATTTCCAACAATAACGCAGCAACCAGATTTCAGAACGAGAATTGTCCTTGAGAGAGACTTGGTTAACAAACAGACCGGATCAGGCAAAAAGGGTTATTTATTTCGTTCCAAAATATTGTCAAGACACTTAAATCTATTATAACTATATGGGCCTGTCAGTGGCAAAAACAGGCACTTTTAGGGGACATACATTTGACAGCGCGCAAAAGGACTAAAATGGACTAAACTGCATCGTTCTCGCTCAATACTGGACCAGTTAAAAAAAAACACCCGGAATCATCTGAAAATAGGGTCAAAGTCGAAAAGGCATATCTTTACATTTCAATATCAAGATATGAGAGTGCCACCCTCAGGGGAAGGACTACCATCCAGGCGATCCAGCATGTTAACATATATTACCCTTCAGTGACAATTGGATGCATCTCCGACGGTGGAAATTGGGTTCTATTAACTGCAACTGACAGGGCTGTACCTGACTTAGGGCCCCACCTCCTCCCCTAAGCCAAACCCATTTAAACCTACACGCATCACTGCTCATCCACAGCACACAGCCTTGTATTGCCCCTGTGTCTCCCCCCCCAGCGCAGGCCACTGAACCAGCAGGTAATCCCGTGCATTTTACCCCTCCTAAATTTGACGACAACAACGGGCCTATTTTTATATACAAGAAATAGGACTGAATAGAAAATATCTATTCACAGCCATGACAGAGCCGCCATTTTGGGCCCAGTGACTCACCTTTGAGATCTCTCCCTGGTGGCCCTCCAACATCACCAGGCACTCATACGTGGCTGCGTTGTAAACCCGTGCTGTGCCTGTGCAGGACAGAGTACATAGACCAGCTGGTTTATTGTTTTACAGGGTTAATCTCGTTCCACCGTGGTTCATGGTTGGTTAGTCTTGATTAACCATTTGTAAATCAAATCCGAACAATAAAAACATAAAAGCTGTTCAGTATGATACACAAGAGACTTAAATGCTATTCCAAAACAGATAGAAACTGAATAATTTGAGGGTGGAGGGTTTGGTGTGTAAACATTACCGTCAGCCGAGGCAGTAGCAATAAGCTGCCCGGTGAGGTCGAAACACACGTCCAGCACCTCTTCAGTGTGCCCGGTCAGAGTTGTCACACACTTCCCATCCTCTACAGACCACAGCTAGGGAACATGGAAATTCATTTAAAATCAATTCATTTCAATTCAATTTTATTTGTATAACCCTCAATCACCATTACAGTCTTAAAGGGCTTAACAGGCCAAATATTTATTACACGCCCCTGACCCAAGCCCCCAAGAGGGCAAGAAAAAAATCTATTAATCAACAAGGAAGAAATCTTGACGAGGAACGCAGAATGGGGGAACCCTCTTTTCAGGGATGGTCAGGAGTGCAAGTGTCATAAGTGACATACATACATACATGTATGTATGTATGAAATGCACAACAATAGATTAATCATTCCTGCTATTTGTGTATTCTTGCTAGGTAGGTGACCATGGTACCGTTGTTTGATTTTTCACTGTACAGAATGGCTAAGTCACACACTAAGTCAAACATTGAATCCAAAAAAACGAGGGACTTCAGTTCAATTTCACAGTACATAAGCAGGCCCAAACTGGGGCGGCGAGCACTTTGGAGCGCACGTCATTTGGGGGAAACGATAAGCACCAACATACACACACACACACACAGACTAACACACACACACAAGCACGCAGCCGTTAACTGCCTTGAGTAGTTTCATTTGGTACGTACCCTCGAGAGGATCGCAGCGGTGTGAATCATTTTTTAACTCATGAGCTTGACTCATCTCCCGGCATAATTAAGGAACTTAAGATTTGGGGATTTAATTTCCTGTGTTTAAATACGGGGGCTTTAGAGCTTGGGAGAAATGGAGTGTGAGATGTGAAGGAAGTCGAGACGTGCAAGCGTGTGAAGGACTGCAACGTTGCTCGTGAAGCTGCTGGATGCGAGGGCTGCATTCAACTGAGTACTGAAACCCAGAGCAACCACCTTCCATATCAGTCTTTACCATAAGGCCCCATATTTTCTGAATGAGAAAAATATTTAGTAAAATGCTAAAATACAAAACAAATATTAATTTGGAGCAGGGAGCAGATTCGTTATTGTTCGGTATTTGGTGGATCCATCTTCCCCATGATGCTGCCACTGTTAGCCCCAAGCACCGGGCTCCATGCTCACCTTGGTGGTTTTATCCATGGAGCCGGAGAGGATGAGAGAGCAGTCCCAGTTCAGCTGGACGTTGGTGATCTCACCGCTGTGGCCTATCAGTGTGTGGACACGTCTGAGGGCAAAACACACACTCATGTATGGTAAATCAATCAAGGGCATTCCCCCACGGTCAGACAAATGCCTTTCCCCAATGGCCTGCGTCTCACACACACACACACACACACACACACACACACACACACTGGGTGTGGTGTGGAGAAATCTGACCTGCCTGAGGCCACCTCCCATAGGGAGACAGTGTGGTCGAAGGAGCCGGTGAGGAGCAGGTCACCCACGGTGTTGAAGGACACGGTGATAACCTCTGCCGTGTGACCCTGGATCAACAACACAGAGGACAAGAACCAGAAAACATTAGAGACACAATTCAAAAACATTTGAGGCTGAATTTCAGGGAAACAAGGTCTTAGTGCAACATAGCTCCAGTCCCACAGCATACCGCAGGGTGCACCACCACTGGGAAAATAGAGAGTCCATTAGTTCCCTGGAGTAGGAGAACATTACCCTATTAATACATTACTGCTGTAGTCCCCATTCCATGGTGAGGGCATATGGAGGGGGGGAGAGAGAGAGAGAGAGAGAGAGAGAGAGAGAGAGAGAGAGAGAGAGAGAGAGAGAGAGAGAGAGAGAGAGAGAGAGAGAGAGAGAGAGAGAGAGAGAGAGAGAGAGAGAGAGAGAGAGAGATGCAGGAGGCGGTGCTCATCCACTCGCATGAACAGCCCTCTGTAAACGGTCCTTATAGTCATTCCAGTGAATGAATAAATGACTGTGAACTTTTTCAGAGCTGGATGTGAGGACAGTGCGACGCTTCTAATGGAATTACAAAGTGGACAAAAGGATTAAGGTTAGGGCCAAGTCACCATGTCTTCAACCCCCCCCTCTTCATGTGCAGTACTTTCCTAATATTGTGATCTGGCTGTTCAAACAACTTGACTGCTGGACACTTCTATCCAAATAAACTGTAGAAAATGTTTCAGGTCACAATTGATCAGGTCTTTTTGACCTCAAGAGAAAAAAAAAAACTCTCTTCAGTAGATCTCTGTGCTGCATATGGAACTGCAGTGACAGAGAGACATCGAGATGGATAGCGAGAAAGATAAAGAGAGACAGAGAGACAGAGAGAGAGAGAGAGAGAGAGAGAGAGAGAGAGAGAGAGAGAGAGACAGAGAGAGAGAGAGCTGTGTTAAGTCTCAAGTATGCCCTCAGCAGCCGTGTCCGGCACACTGGGGTGAGCATCAAGACAGGAACAACGGAAGCTCACTGTCAGAGTCGCCACCTCCTCGCCACCCTCCACGTCCCACAGCCTGGCGGTGGTGTCCATGCTGCCCGTGGCCACAAGCGTACCCTGGGGGCTGAACGCCAGGCACACCTACACCAACACAACAACAACACTGTCAGGGCTTAGTAGCTTCTGGGTCTGCCAACACAACATGCAGGGCTGGTCTGGTCAGGTCGAGCCCCACTTGTTCCAAAACCCACCCCTCTGTATTTTCCTACTGTATGTGAATAAGACCATAGTTGTTGTTATTCAATTATCCCAGTTGGATTTTAGCAAGTACCATCGGGGAGCATTAATCAATCAAAGAATTAACTGATCACCAAGAGGGCCCACATACTATCTCAGCCATGTGTCCACGAAAGGTATGCAAACATTTCCCAGTTTCTGAGCTCCACAGTTTGCAGGTCTTATCAAAGGAGCCTGTGGCCACCTTGTCCCTGGAGAGGAAAGAGAAGAGATGTTGTGATTAACTTAGAAAAGAATGTGATTTTCAATAATCCCCCAGTACACCAAACAGGTATGTGCTAGTCCATGGGCCTTATTCACCCAGTGGCCATCTTGGTTCCACCGTGATTTAGAAACTAGATGGCATCAATGGGAATGTACACCACTGTTTCTTTACCCATAGGGATTGTTGAATGCAATAGCATAGACAACATTCCTGTGTCCCTCCAGTGAGTGCAGCTCGGCACCCGACGCGGTATCCCATATTCTGCATGTCCTGTCATAGCTCCCAGTTATGAAACTGCAGTGGCGGAGAGACCCAGAGAGAGAGAAAGTGAGAGAAAGAGGGGGAGAGAGAGAGGCAGGGGGGGAGGGAGGGAAGTGAGAGGAAGGGAGAGGGGTAAGAGAAAGAAAGAGTTAGAGATAGAGAGACAGGGGGGGGAGAAAGTACTGTTTATCTTGGAGCACCCAACAACTATATAAACTGCCTGGGGTTTTCTGAAACCCAGAGCCCTCCACTGGGTGTTATAGATAAACTCACCTCGAACCTGATTTATTGAAGGCAACATTTGTCAGTGGCAATATATGTGCCTGGAGGGCCTGCAGAAAAAAAAAACAGAGGAGAAGATTACAAAAATATGAACTCTCTGAGGCAACGTACTTAGCTAACTGCATTAATTCAATGCCCATCTATAATCTGTGTGATACTCATACCGTGCATAATTATTCTGACTTTGATGTCGTGGTAAGGCCGTTTTTTACCAGTTGCTGCTCTCTAGTGGGGCTTTGATGCATTAACATTGGACTAGTCACTTATTATAGGTTAGCATTCAATACATTTAGTTAACTATTTCCTCTGATTTGCTATAAAATTAATCCTGATTAGATACATTGTTTAATGTGGGGGCATAACTGGAAAATGCATTAAGAACATGGTCGCGCAGTTTGATCATTTTGTCAGTGTTCATCAAAGTGACCAGCAAAGAGTGTACAAGGGAACAAGGTATGATAATGCAATCAGGACAGGGTGAACGACATCTTGCGTAACAAATACGGGTCAACAATTTCCAAATCAACCCTGTGTAGTGTGTATGTCGGAAAATGTAATCTCAAAATGTTCCTTTATATAGAAAGAGGACTGGTTTACTCAGGGATGGCAGGTCAACTGGTTGTCCAGTTGTATAAACACAGAGTCTGCTTCCGGTTACCTTGAAGAGATAGACGTTCTGGTGTTCCCTCTGGGACAGCTTCTGCTTGAGTCGGAGGATCAGCAGTTTGACCTGCTCCACACGGGTCTCGGTGACAAGTGGTTCAGTTTCCCTGATCTCAGCCACCAACTCATCTGGATCAGAACTACAAGGAATTATTGCAGAGATCAAATCCTTTGCCATATATCGATCATACATAAAAAACAAGTATGTGTGATGTATGGCTAGGATAATTAACATAATATAATGCACTCACTCTGGAGACAATTCCAGCAAATCGATGGACTTGGTTCTCAACTGTCCCCCTTTTTCATACTCTAGGATGATACCTTTCAAAAGAAAAACATAACCAACGAAAAATGTGTATGGCTGTTATGGCTGTTTCTGAGTCAGCAGCAAATAGAGTCTGTGAACCACTTAAGTTAATTTATATGTATTTTATTATGCTTAGTATAGCACATTTCATACAAAATGGGCACCTCAATGTGCTTTACAGTTAATTCAGAAGAGATCCCATTGAAAATCGTATCATCAGCATTCGTTAAATAAATAATGGAAAAAAGACACAGCAAACAAGTAAAGCAACAATACTAATGAACAGAGTTACAGAGTGAACGATGCCGATCGTATCATACTTTGTAGCTCATCCTACTTTCACAGTCTACAAATGAGAGTATAATCTGGTCAGACGCATAGATAGCTAGCATGTTATTCGTGAACTCTTAGTTGTTTACAATTAGCTTTAGTGTTTAGTTAACCCAACCCCTGATTCGTTAATATTTCAGACAACCGGGAACATATTTTCTGCACTATCACAAATAAGTGCATTATTATAAATAAATATGAATTACCTGGTGGATAGTATCTTATAAGAAACCGTTTGAGTTTCATGTTGCATGCGATGCAGCAAGAAGGAGCCTATTGGTACTGTCAACAAACCGTTGCTACGACAACGGCTGAACTATGGGTTAACAGGAAACAAGAATTCTAATCGAGGCATTCTCCCGCAGGAAAGGACTACATGGACCATGGTTTTACGAGTAATGCATTTCATGAAGTTTCGACCTATTTATTGTCGTTAAATAAAATAAATCGAAATTTAGAGAGAATCTACGCATAGCAAGTGATATATCACTGATTATGCACAGCACAAGGAGGAATGACAGACGAGCTGCATTACCTGTGCCAATACACGTGTGCCCCTGTTGTCCAGGTGGTCAAGTCCATCCTGTCTGGCCAGTAACAGGCTTTGGTCCACAAAAACCTTCTGCAGGGAGCTCTATTCTTCTCTCCACACATCCTCCAGCACTACACAGGCCTGCTTTGAGCGAAGCTCAGCTGCTCCCAGAACAAATTAGCTACCCAGGAGGTGGACATGCAGCAGGTCATTTACAAAAGATCAGATGAAATCCATTTTCTTGATTCTCAATTATTTCATTATTAACCTTATAATTTATATTCCATTTACACTGTTATTGAAATCATCTGAGCAGTTAGGAAATCTACAACGATGGTTCTTCCAAGGCAGAAGATGAAGAAATATTCAAACAGATTAGTTTCAATGTGCAGATAACAATACACATTGAGTTTGACAAGTTTTGTCAAACTGGTATTGACCACTGGTCACTTGCAAGCCGACGCAGAGGCTCCTGCTCCTGATCTGTGTTGTAGTGCTAGAATACTGCTTATTTTTTTATTAGATACTTCCCCGGATTGTTTAATTAAATGAAGGGAACCCACTTGTGTCCTATAGCTTTCTCTTGTCAGACTGAATGATTCCAACCTGTTGGGACACATTGAGGAGTTGGTGAATTGCAAGCAACGATCAACAACGTAGCAAATTACTTGACAGTGGTTGCTCTGAGAGTCTACTAACTGCTAAAACACTGATCGGTTGCCAGATAACAGTGTTATAAGTTGTATAGCAAGCTGATTGTGGTGGGGGAGTGTCAGGAGCTTCACTGCACGAAGATTCCTTATCTTTCCATCAAATACGCCTGTTATTCTGAACTTCAGAGGTTAAAGTCCTCAAACAAACCTGGCCATTTCCAGACATACAGAAGTGAGAATGCACATATATCTAGGTTCTTCTCTAGGCTGCTTCTGTTTGAAATAAAGCAAAAAACGTCGGACTCAACTGCTCTTGTAGACCAGGAAGATAGATCTAGCATGATGCACGTACTGCCTAAGCTTAGGTCTTCTGGTTGGGTATATCCCACTGCAATCCTCTGTTTCTATGGATTCTTTGCAAACTGCAGAGTTGCCGAGCCTTTCCTCACCCCATACCTCATTGGTCCTTACAAAAACATTTCTTCAGAAGTGGTAAGATGTCACACACACACACACACACACACACAAACCTCAATTGACAGATTTATTTGATAATAACGCTATAATTCCCCTTCACTCCCGTACCAACAGGTGACCAACTACCTGTTCCCCATCTGGACGTACTCCTACTTGGCCATCCTGTTCCCAGTCTTCCTGCTGACCGACCTGCTGCGGTACAAGCCCATTATCATCGTCCAGGGGCTCTTCCTGGTCACCAATTATGTGCTGCTCTGCTTCGCCCCCGGCCTGCCTGCCATGGCGTTCCTCCAGGTCCATTGACACTACAAACACACACATGTCATCCCAGATGAGTTGAATGGGAAGAGTTAGACACTTGGTATTTATGCTACGCTTATCCGATGTAGCGTTTGGCCTTCTCTTAGTCATTCAAAAGCTGTTCACTGTGTAAGCCTAATATTTATTTACCAGCATACTTCTGGAGAAAATGTGCCTTTTGGCTTGTGGAGGCATGATGGTTAAAAAGCAAATACAAAACCTGTGTACATGCAATACATAATGTATACATCTCCCTTTACATATACTCTGCTTGGAAACAGGTGAATTATGCTGTGGTGACCTCCACAGAGGTGGCCTACTTCTCCTACATCTACAGCATGATACCTCCTGAAAAGTACCAAAGAGCTACGGGCTACCTTCGCGGTGCAATGCTGACCGGATACACTTTTGGAGCCAGCCTTGGCCAGCTTCTCATCTCCGTAGCAGGTAGGCTTTGGGATAAACACAGCATATACTGCAATGCTGGAACACTGAAAAAAGGAATTCAGCACCTAATTATTTTTCCTGTTACTGTTGGAATTAGAATGACCAATGTCTTATGATGAGCTACTTTAATGACAAAGCTTAGAAATTAATCAATCTTCACGTTGTTTTTTTGCAATTTACATTTATGTTTTTATCATTAAAAGTGTAATGAAAATCTATGGATAAGGTACGAGGAATCTATGATAATACTATCCTAATAAAGGCTAATAATAATGTAGGTACATTTTCTTTTGAACATCCTACAAGTGAGCCATTGGAGCACAGTTTAGACTCAGAGAGGATAATAAAGAATAATCCAAAACACACTGCTGTGCCACCAACCACCGGAGCTCCCTGTCCGATACTGAGCTCTTCCCCAACTCCTGAGTGACAGGGGTGGACTACTTCTACATCAACGCCATCACTCTGGGGATCGTCAGCGTGGCCTTTCTGGTGTCCTTCTGGCTGCCCATGCCCCAGCGGGGGGTGTTCTTCAAAGGGAACAGGGCAGTCACCGGCCACTCCCAGCCACAGCGGGCAGAGGGGGTGGGGATGAAGGGGGCTGGAGACCAGGCTGTGGTCGTGACATCGCATGGAGAGAAGGACCGTAGTGGGGGATTGTGCGCCAGGGATGACATCATCCACACTGGCAGACAGCTCTGGAGAAGCTTCCGGGAGTCCTACTCATCCAGGCATTTATTGCATTAGGCCTATTATATTTCATGTAATACAATCATTCCGATACACTTTTTTGTCTTTTAATAGCATGTTCCTGTGTGATCTGATTCCCTATGTGATTGAGAGGGTTGTATTTTGGGTTGTTAGAACATATTGTCTTTGTATATAACATGCATACAATATTATTGCCCTAATCCATAAAAGTATTTGTTTTTACATTTTATAATGGGAACATGACGCTCCTCGTCCAGACAGGTGATCTGCTGGTCCTTGTGGTGGGCCCTGGCCACGGCTGGCTACAACATGGTCTTTAACTACGTTCAGCTGATGTGGGACCACATTGAGCCGTCCTCAACCTCGTCCGTCTACAACGGGGCCGTAGAGGCTGTCTGCACCCTCGTGGGTAAGATGGTTCCACTTGCTTTACCAAGGGCGATAGAAAAAGGGAGTAGGGATCACCCTCCTTCTAGACTTCCTTTAACTAAAACCGACATCTTTTGATCATGTTATTTTTTGTATGCGTCATAAGTACGTGAGTAGTGAAGATATAGATAAGTACGTAAGTAGTGAAGATAAACCGAAAAGTGGGTCGATGCAGGGAGATTGTCGGATCGATCCCGCGCACTAGTCCAACAGGTTGAGCCATCCTCATCCTCCCTTCATAGTGCATCGTGGTGGGGAGGGAAATATTATCTCCGTAGGCACAACAATAACAGGCTATAACAGTTAACCTCCACCTAGGGGCTGCCGCAGCGTTCTCGGCGGGCCACGTCAAGGTGACCTGGACCGTGTGGGGTGAGTTGGCCCTGGGGATGTTCTCGTCTGTGGGCGCGGGGGCAGTGTTCCTCATGGGACTCACCACCAGCATCTGGGCGTGCTACGCTGGCTACGTGATATTCAAAGCCTCCTATATGCTGCTGATCACCATCACCACGTGAGTCCTTCGTGCACATGGCAAACATCTTTCGAAATGTGCAGAATATTCTAACTAAAAGGAGCATGCCTGTATCTCCTCTTAGGTTTCAGATCGCATCGAATCTCTCCATGGAATGTTACGCGTTGACGTTTGGAATCAACACATTTGTAGCCCTTTGCCTGCAGACCATTCTGACCGCCATCGTAGTGGATGAAAAAGTGCTTGGGCTGGATATTGTGACACAGGTTTGTAGATGAGGTGATGGACATAGACAAAACAGTCAACTGTCAAGCAGGATAAGAGGGACACCTGGTGGTGGATAATAAGGATTACACCTTGAGAATCAACTGCTTGTTGATTTTCATTTTAAGGTATATTGTTTCTCTCTTCCCCAACCTCTAGTTCATTGTCTATGGTAGCTACTATGGTGCCATTTCAGTGGTCTTCCTGACCAGAGGGATATACACAGCAAGCGCACATGCTCGTTGCCCTGGACAAACCGATACCAAGGAACCAAAACCAGAGCCCAGTGTGGACATTCTCAATGCTGATGAACGCTTTTGATATGAGCCGAGGGTCTCATAAGCCACTGCCAAAACACTGGAAAACAAGAGCGGCTACCTTGCTAGATATCTTTTTAATGTGGAATATTTAACTGGGTCCTATATGTTCTATTTGTGCAAACAGGAACACTATGTTGGCCATCACCTCCCTGCCTGTTTACTGAACATGGTATTTGTACCCCAATGGCCTCTACTCTGTAGAAGCTGAAGATATGACCTAATGGACATTCCTTCCTTGTGTGGGAAAGTTAGGTATTTTTACACCATATGAATGTACTATATTTGTTATACTCAGTTCACTGTGTCACTTTAACATTTAAAAAAATCTTGTTATCAGATTATAACCAAAACAGATGAATAAAGTAAAACGTTTTCAGAAGGTCTGCTTTTGAATTAACGACATTCATTATCAGCGCAGGTTGGGAATTAGTGTCGTCAGCTGCCCTTTGAGCGGGTTGATGATTAATAAGTGGAGCTACCCATTGTCAGTGGAGAAGCCACCGTGCACACCTGTTTCAGAGAAAAACCAGGACAGCTCTGGACAACCTGAAATCGTTTGGGGGAGTACTTGGAAGACCTATGGAGAGGTTGAAGAAATGGAGGGCCGGCTGGGCATACCCCACCATCCTACTGTGTGTTTACGGCTTCTTCAGCACCGTGAAGCCCCTGGAACCCTTCCTTATCCCTTTCTTCACCGGACCGGACAAGAACCTCACCACAGAGCAGGTAGAGACCAGCCCAGTCAATGATTGCTAACCAACTTCATAAAGGGACCCTAATTGGTTTATGAATTAATTAGCTCCTGATTGTGCTGGAGTGGTGATTGCATCAGAATAATATAATTCTCTAGAGTTGTTTAATCCAAATCCAAATATTGTGGGAGTCCTGTGCCCATGAGCTGTACATCCATGGTTTGCATCCATGAATCGTGAGTTCAGGTGATCAACGAGATCCTCCCAGTTTGGACCTACTCCTACCTGTGCGTGCTGGTGCCCGTGTTCCTGCTCACCGATTGGCTGCGCTACAAGCCAGTGGTGGTGTTCCAGAGTGTGAACCTGCTGATCACTACAATCTTCCTGCTGTGGCTGCGGAGTGTGGCGGCCATGCAGGCGATGCAGTTCTTCTACGGCGTTGTGACAGCCACCGAGGTGGCCTACTTCTCCTACATCTACAGGTCGGGTGTGTTCATGGGAGTAAACCCATTGGTTGAAAGGATCAGGATTTAGATGCCACTAGTAACATTCTATATGATTTAAACCCTATCTTTGATGCCATTGGGCTTCTCCAAATAATATTGTTGGTTGTTGGAAGGTCACAATATAGCCCAAATTTCTTTATAGGTAGGCAGAGCCAAGAAAAACCATCATGTAGCCCCCTGGTGAGCCTGAAGAGCTAGTGAAGCAGCAAAGCAAACATGCGTACATGTATTTCAATAATTCTCCATTGCAGTGTCATAGATCCGGCCCATTACCGCAAGGCCACTTCCTACTGCCGCAGCGTGCAGCTCCTGGGCTACACCGTGGGGGCTGTGCTGGGCCAGCTGCTGGTCAGCTTCGACCTCCTGTCCTACAGCGGCATCCTGGTCTTCACCATGGTCATGAGCTCCATAGCCCTGCTCACCTCCTGCCTCTTACCCATGCCACGGCGCAGCATGTTCTTCCACCGCCACCGAGGCCCCGCCCCAGAAGGCTCGGGGAAGTCGACAGAGGCCGGGGGGGCAGTGGTGTCGGCGGAAACAGTCACACGTGAAGAGGCAGGGTGGGAGGGGGGGACAGTTGGACCTACAGTGCAAGAGAAGGGAGATGAAGGAGAGGGTTCTGCCCGTGCAGCTGGCTGTGGGCAGGTTCTTCTCCAGCTCTGGGCAGACTTCCTCCAGTGTTATTCCTCCAGACAGCTGCTCTACTGGTCCGTGTGGTGGGCCATGGCCACCTGTGGCTACAACCAGACCGTCAACTATGTACAGGTGTGCATTAGGGAAATGATACATAGACACACACACACACACACACACACACACACACACTATAGACTTACCATTCAAAAAAAACAGCAGCTGAGAGTGACTAGAGGATCAACCTGTCTAATGCACTCCAAATATACCTCCATTAGGTGCTGTGGCAACATGTCGAGCCTTCTGAAAACTTCACCATGTACAATGGAGGAGTGGAAGCCTTTTCTAATCTGTTTGGTAAAAAGCACTTGTTTAAGGAGTGGATTTTGTTGATAGTCTTTGAGTTGGCATGAACACCAACATTCAGTCATAATTAATTCTATATTTGTTTATGTTGAAGGTGCTGCGACGGCCTATGGTGTAGGCTTCCTCCAGGTCAACTGGTCCCACTGGGGCGAGCTGTCTCTGGGTGCGTTCTCAGGCCTGGAGGCCACGGCTCTCTTCCTGATGACCTTCACGGGCAGCATCTGGCTGTGCTATGCTGGCTATGTTATTTTCAAGGGACTGTACATGCTGCTGATCACCATAGCGACGTGAGTTTGCGCTTCAAAAGAGGATGAGACGATGCTCCAAAGATAAACTTGTAGATGATAGGATGATGGTTCCCAACCGTTGGCTTGGGTTCGCCCCAAATCAATATAAGCTATTCGATATTTGGCACTACATTTTTGAAAGGACAAGGTTCTTTCAGGGACATTGATATACCAGGCACATGCTTATTGGAGTAGAAAGATGGATGCACACCGTAATGTTTGGTTCAAAATAACTTCCTGCCCTTAAAAAGGTGATACGATAATAGATGGTTTGGAAGCTTTTGATGAGGGGTTTAAGGGTGTGCCGGTAGACAAGTATTATTTTTATTTTGCCAATCCCATGATGTGAAATGTGGAAACGGGGTTGACAAAGAAGCACCATACTTAAAGCCTTTCAGTTAAGTTCAACTTCATCCCCTTAAGAAGGCTGTACAAAAGGTGCAACACAAGGGGAATTCACCTCAATATACCCAACACACCACCTGTCTGCCGCAGGTTCCAAATCGCAGCAGACTTATCGATGGAAAGATATGCTCTGGTTTTCGGTGTCAACAACTTCGGAGCTTTGGTCTTGCAGACTATCATTACCGCTATAGTGGTGGACAGCAGAGGGCTGGGCCTAGCCATCATCCCTCAGGTGAGTCGACAGTTTAGGACAGCGGACTTACAACATGCTTTTGTAGAAAGAAAAATTCAAATCACTCACATCACTGAATGCCATTTTCCCCCTCTAGTTCACCATATATTCCAGC
This sequence comes from Gadus macrocephalus, assembly GCF_031168955.1. Classification (NCBI taxonomy): domain Eukaryota; kingdom Metazoa; phylum Chordata; class Actinopteri; order Gadiformes; family Gadidae; genus Gadus; species Gadus macrocephalus. The sequence goes on along the minus strand of NC_082397.1, from coordinate 11,742,044 downwards.
TATTTTGCAGTCATTGCAGTTATATTCACAATACGTGGAGTGTTCACCATTTGGAAAGAGCGGAGATGCAGCGAAGAGCCTGCTTCTTCAAAAAGTGATCCACCAGACCCTGGGGTCTGCCTTGAAGAAAGACTGTGAAGAGTAGTGCATTATAAGCACTGCTAGTTTTGGTCCCTTGTGTGTTTTGGCTCCACTGTCAATGGCTTCAAATGATTGACTACAAGACCATTAATATAAATTGTTTTTATACAAAAAAAAAAAAGAGACATTTTCACAGGTGAACATGTACAATGCAATGCAAATTAAAGGTTTGGTCACCTTATTAGTTAAAATTATTTTTAATATATATATTTACACATTAAATTAAAATATTCTAACACCTGGTGTAAGTGAGGCTGGGACACCATTATGGTAAACCATGCAGGTTTTCACCCCCCCCAAAACATTTAGGATTGTTTTTTGTTTTTTGTAATATGACTTCCATGTCATAAAATGTCTTAGCCCTAACTGATATTTTTTGAGCCTGTGCCTTTAAAAGGAAGGGGTTGAGGACAACAAAGGGGAGGAGAGACCAGCCCTTACCTGATGCAGCAATTAGCACCGCACTCAAAAGCATTTCTGGACCTCGGTTAACAAGGTCACTGTAAACCATACTGCACAAAACAACTTGCTAAATGGCAGCATCTATCGACTCTCCAAGTGAACAGTTTGCTTAAACAACATTTTGAGTGGGTGCAAGATACAAATACTGATATGCAGGGAGCTAAATATTTCAGAGAGCGCGAGCGAGAGAGAGATCTGTACACGTTTGCAGCATAATGAATAGGATATTTGCAATAACTTATCAGCCAGTTTGAATATACATTGTGGCTCAGTACAGGCCAGTTCACAGGTTTTAACAGAGGCACGGAGAGGAGCACACCTCTTCCTCTGCACACAATCACATACTTCTGTTCATCTTTGTCGCAATTCTGTTGCTAGGAGACGTTCTTTTCTTGTCTGCGATTGCTTGTTTGTTTTTCCCAAATGAAAATAAAAAATACACGTTCTTACAAACATTGTTTTTTTTTGTTGTTGCTTTTTCTTACCCTTAAAAGCTACTGGTGAAACAAAACAGTGCAAGAGGTGCGAGCGCGCTGGTTGGGGCCCCTGTGGTGCGGCTGGCTGGCGCGCTATAAGAAGGGGTTGGTGGAGGAGCCTCCGGCCGGGTACTGTGCAGCTGGGGCACCGGCCTGAAAGGGGGACGACAACAATAGTGTGAGTGCTGGAGAAAGTGGTCGAATAAATATGCATTTGATTTGTTAAGTTTCTCGAAAACTAGAAACGCATCCGTTAGTTTCTAGTTAGTTTTCTAGTAAGAGTCGCAGATTCAAAGCTATCATCAGCGGTGTGTAGTGATTGGGTCGCTTGCTTCACCTGAAAGCACCAAACGTCAGACTCTACCCAAAAGGATGAATCATGGAACTGTATATACACATGCCTTGATATAATATTGATAATAATTAACACTATCTGTTAAATGTATTGATCATTCATCTCAATAGCAGTCTGGCCACACACACACACACACACAAACACACACACACCATGGAGATAACACACCACCCATCTCAAACGTTTGATTTTATTCATTAAAACGCCTTCTCTCTAGAGCCATTAATCCGTTCTGGTCTACTGTACAACTATGGCGGAATCCCTCCCTATGTAGATTCAACAGGCTCATTTTTAGCTAACTAAAACAAAGATATTCTTATTTCCATGGTATATTTCACTAATAAAAACACTTGCTCTTATTATATTTCCATTCTGCACATCAAACCAGCACAAAGAAAACGAAAAAGGGGGCATGACACACACCGGCTCCTTCCTACTCACCAGGAAGGGGTTACTGGAGACCCCAGGGGCAGCCATCGCATGGCCATAGGGCGTTGGGACAGGTTTAACCTGACCAAAGGCTGCAAAGCCCCCACCTGAGAAAACAGTGAACATGTCACACTGGAGGGGATGGGCTACAGGCTTTAACCTTCTATGGTCCAATATTTGTTGACTATTTTTTATTTAGCATAATTCGATCCTTGACCGATAGATAGAACACGATAGAACGATAGAACGATAGAACGATAGATAGATGGATAAATACTTTAATAATCCCAGAGGGAAATTATTTATTGGATTGCAACACTTCAAATACTAACTCATGAATGGGTTGAGAAAACGTATTACATTTTAATCTAAATACCATACATTTATTAAACATTAATCAAACACCATCCCCTAAATGTGCAGTCAAAATATGAAAGCAGAATTGAATACGTCAAATAATGAGTCCATATGCACGTGTCGAGGCAGTCCACAGCACCCACCATTAGGCTGCTGGGCGTATGCCTGAGGCTGGGGGAAGGGGGGCTGGCCAGGGAACTGCTGTTGAAAGGTTCCACTGAAGCTGGTGGGCAGGTTGTAGGCCGAGGAGTTTCCAAACCCAGACGGCATGCTCAGGGAGCCCGTACCGAAAGAAGCTGCAACACAGAGGGAGAGGAGGGACTGAGGATCAACAAATGACCAATGTATGCCTGATAAACAAACACCCTGTTTACACTTGGCATTTAAATGTGGCCGGTCTTTCTAAGGCGTCTTCGGATCTGAAGTAGGGTGGGGGATCTCATTGTATGTGTAGCATAAACATCTGTCTGGTATTTGTTCTTTAAGGTCACATTTGTAGATAGTTGGCACGTCTGCTGTTTGTCAGAATTAAGTTCTGCACTGGCAACAATGGAACAACCTTGTACACCGTTATGATATTGCACGTTCAAAAGAAAAGGTCTAATCCCGACAGGTCATTTAAGATTCTTGTTGAGACGCATGGTAATTCCAAGTGGAACTGAAATCCGACTCAAAACATGCAATCAAGATACATCTAACAAGGTCTGGTAAACCCCATTATGTTTAAGAAGCACCAACACACAGCCATATTCTTTACTACATATGCCATTACAAGACAATTCAACAAGTCTACTCCACACAGACCGGGGCTATCAAGAGCAGCATCAGCAGAACACAAAATCCAAGTGCACCACCTGTGGTGCACTCAAGTTGTGATTCAGTTTTTTCCTACAGGATAGCATGGTTGGTCGGGCAGAGCTCAGTGCACTGCAGTTAGATAAGCAGGGCAGGGCCGAGAAAGGGGCGGTATCTGTAGCCAGCAGTTTTAGATTTCCACACATTGATGTGCCAATGAGGAAGGAGGCACAGAACTACATGCGTAGGCATATTTGGCCCGTATCACTTCTGCACATTCTGGTAAATATGCAATTTTGTTGTCAAATAAAATTGGGACTACACGCAAAAAGTAAAAGGAAATAGGTCAGGACATAAGCTAAGAAATAAAATATTAATACACTGCAATATAGTGCTCAGCGAGAGGCCTATATCATTGTTCAAACTATTGCAATGTTCTTGTATTGCATATCTATAAACTACAATATACTATTTTATATACATTTTAAAAAAATACGGTATGTTTAGCATACATAAGTTATACCAATATTGTGTAAATTTATTTTTCCATAGCACCAAGACCAACTGCAGTGTTTGACCACTTATTATTACTGGTTGTCTAACAAAAAATATTGAATTTGCAGAATAAAAAACGACATTGAAGATGCCAGATGTTCTTGTGAAATTTGAAAATACTTAAACAAGTAGAAATTTAAAGCTTTGTTGTTTAGTGTAAGCAAACATGAACGGACCAATCTGAACCACGTCTTTCTCCTTGTCTAACTAGTTCCTACTAGTAAGCAGGAGGAACACTTGGAGCTTCTGGTCCATTCTTTTGCGCATGTTGTTGATAAAATACACAATAACACTAATCACGCCACCCTCAGTGATCCTACCTCAGCAGTTTTGTGTGATTCTGGTAAAAACACTACCACAGCAAGCTAGAGGACAGCAGTGGAGAGAAGATCAACACACAGTATGGGGACCTACCAAAAGGTGCTGGGGCCAAACCCTGCCCAGGGTAAACACCCATCATGCCTGGGGAGCATTGCGGGATCAATTAAGAAAAAACATTAAAGCTAGGGCATACCTATTATTTTAAGAGCACTTTGTCATATTTATAATGGACAATCAGAAAAAAAAGAAAGCCCATCCTACCATTTAATTCGGCACGAATGAAATTATGTTATGGCCTACCGGTGTCTACCTAACTACCACCTGCCCTGCACTAATTGCATATGACTGGGATTCTTTCACGAGGGTAGGCTGACGTATTGCTAGAACTAGGCGAGTGTGTGACTTTGGAAGATGGCCTGAAGGGAGGGTATTTTATTTATTTATTTTGGATTGGATACTTTAAAAATCGTGCTTACTCGCTGGTTTATCCAAATTGCCTACCCTTGCTTAAACATTTCTTCTCTTCCCAACGTTTTTATGCTGGCTTTCTGAACCGAGAGAATGTGAGAAACACTTCCGCCCATTCCGGCAATTGCGGAATCGATTGAATGACAAAATAAAAAATTTATACTATTAGTTTTTATACTAAAAAGTATTTTTATACTAAAAAATATTATTTTTTCATTACAGGTTCTACATAAGCGTGCACCCACTAAAGATGGCTAAACAGGACAACTTTCTTTCCTCTGCTGCTGGAACAGTCAATTGTATGGTGGGTGGTTGGGTGTAATCCGGTTACGCTGCTGCAGCGGTCTCATATCAATACATTCTCAGTTCTAGGCCTTGTTACTGTCTCGCCGGTAATTTGCTGCTTTTGCCGGAAAGTCTGTTTCATGTCGTGGAGGAGGAAGGTAATGTGCCACTGATCATTCAACTGCTATAAATAGGGTGTTCACTTGGGCTCTTTGTAATTACACAGATCTGTAAATCCATTTATAATTTTTTTCATTCGTTTTCAAACCTTTCTGTGGATTTCGACCCCCTTTCAGACCCTGTGTCATGTGATCCACGAGGACGTACCTGCCGCTGCTACTGCGGCTGCTCTCCCGTTGCTCTGGAAGGGGTTGGTGGCGGCAGCCGGGGGGGCAGCGGCAAACGGGTTAGTCTGAGCTGTGGAGGCAACCCAACGCACACGATCAAAGATGGAGTCTCTGGACTCGGTAACCACCTCCGGGCTTGGCTAGCTCAGTGTGTGTACTCTACTGCATGATGTCTCCTACGATCCCTGTTGACTGTGTAAGTAACCATGACGCAAAACAGGCAAGACTATTATTCTCAACTGACCTGAAAGTGGAAAGTTGTCCCATCTTGGGGAACTTGGAGAAGAGGTTTTCCAAGAGGGGACTGAGCGGTGTTTTACTTACTTGGCCCAAAGCCTTGTCCCATGTTTGGTAGGCCCTGTTGTGCTTGAGTGGACGACACCGCTGTCCCCGAACCATACATGCCCCTGCAACATGGAAGATAAAGAACGAAAGAAATGATAAAACATAAAAGGCTAACTGGGACAGCAAACAGTGACCAGAGAGGGTGTCATGTGTTTATGATGACAATCATCTATAACATTATAAAAACACATGACGCATTGTTCATTTGTGTGACTGAGATAGCTGTAGACGGACTAAAGGTGGGGTCTTTAAACACCGTACGACCACTGCGTTGGCGTCCGCCGCCCCTGCTCACCCTTGTGAAGTGCTGGTGGGGTTGTAAACGCTGGTGGCTGGGGCCGGGGGGCTGAAGACCGTGTCCAGCGCAGCTAGGGCAGCGTAGCGGTCCCCGCCCATCAACACGGGGGCCTGGCCTGGGGGCCCGGCGCCAGCTCCAGGGGCCCCCCCACCGGGGGCGGCGTTGCTCACCCCGCCAGCGATGCCGCTCCCTGAGGATGCAAACACACAAGGGCCAAGATGAGCAGACGTCCTTTTAAAACAGCATGTGTACATAAGAAAACGGTTTGGGTTAGATGTATAGAGGAATTCAGATGCCACACATTCAACCTATAGGAAAATGACGAGAGAAGGAATGTTTAGCCGTTAGAAATGTTTGTGTCCGTTCTCTTAGGCAGGCAGGACATTTAAATACACAGGCTGAGTTACAAGCGCTGATGCCACGGTTGTCGGTGGTGATACTAGTTGAATGCACAGCTCCATAAATAAACAGAGACAAACCACTGTTCGTTCATACCAAGGTAAAAGGAGGTGAGGTGACACTTATTAATCATGTACATAATTAATCCAGGTCTGTGTAAGAGAAAGACCATGTATGTTGCCAACATAAAAATGACAGCAGTGATTCCGCAAATAGGTCTGGTAAATGAAGATTGCAATGAAATTAGTGAAAAATCTCTTGTAAGTGCAGAATTAGTTTACAACAATAACAACAACATCATAAACTATTCCCTGTTCTACATATCCTACCCAGCCCTGAACCTTTGCCACAGCGAAGGCCCGGGCAGGAGAAGTTTACCTTGCTCCGTATCGGTGGAGCTACACAAGTCGCTATCCAGGTGGGCCAAGGCAGCATATCTATCGGCAGGGGCGCTAGAGCCTTCTAGGGGCTCTCTGGCTGACGCTGCGGAGTGACCCTGGGAGGAGGAGGCGGAGGAACTGAAGGTCCCAAAGTCAGCACTACAGGACGCGGGGAAGTGGTCAAAATTTGCAAAATTGGTGCTCGCTAGTCCCCCTGAGGCGCTACCTGCGTGAGAAAGAGAGAGATGGTGAGGTCAGACGGCAGTGTGCTGGGCTGCTGGTGAACAGCAGCATCACATGATACAGGCTCTGGCTGTTGTGGTTTAAAAGGAAGAGGGCAGTGGGGGGAGTTGAACGACAGCAGGGTGTTCTTAAGCTGGGGTAGGGGAGGGCGGTGGAGGGGGGGGGCGCGCTCTGGGCCTGGAAGCATCAACAGCTCCATCGGAGTAAAGACGGTGCATTGCAGTGTTGTTCAAAATGTGTTAGGCTAGCGAGTCTTCCCTAATGCGGTTCCATTGACACTATAACCTCCAATCAATTGTTAGTGTGCTTCTGGATTACTACTAGTCTAATGGAAACATTCCGTCATCACCGCTGCTACCGACGCAGCAGTAAGTTAAGTAGTCCCGTCAGGCAACTAAACGGACACATGCAGACCTAAGAAGACCGCAGAGAGCCAAAAGAGAGGATACTGCCGGCTAGCACACAGAGGTGGGGGAGAAGGGGCAGAAAGCAGCAGAGACAGAAAGAAAGAGAGGGAGAGCGAGAGTCCAGTGATAAAACACTTACTGTGCGCAACCACAGGAGGCGGAGTGCTGGCAAACTCACCCATACTGTGGCTGGATGAAAGGACAGTGAACGCTGAGCGACCAAAAGGGGGATATGGGGGGGGGGGGAGAAATGGGTGGAGAATGAGCAGTGTGGAGACAAGGTGGAAAAAACAGGGATAAAGAAAGAAACCAAAGTATAAACAATATAACATGGCGTTGAGCAAAAGCAAAGCAACTGTGATAAGAGCAACAGGAGAACATGATCCCCAGAAAATCGACAGACAAATAAATACATAAATGAAATAATAATAATAGAAAAAGGGTGACAGCCCAGCAGCCAAGTCAGTGTGCACGAGATAGGGATTATGGTACAGAACGAGAGAAAAAGAGAGACGGCAAGAGAGAAAGAGAAAGAGACAGAGAGAGAGCCAGTTGAGCTTTATTCATAAACCAATAAAACACCATCAGGACACCTGGCAGCCAATAGCCATCGAGGTAGACCACCTCCATCAGGGGGGGGGCACTGTGGTATGCGACCATAACCGTGGTACAGCGGTGGCTAGGCGGTGGGCATGTGTGCATTACTTAAAATTGTGGTTGAAACTTCAAGTCATGGGAATGAGATGGAAGTGGACAGTGAGAGGGTATTGGGATGGAGGAGATGCTGCGTATGCTGCAGCATTCGCTGCAGGACAGCAGCAGAACATACTGCAGTAGGACACTAGGATGACGCCTCAGAGAGAGGCCAGGGTAGGAGGGGGTGTTGTACTTAAATGGCACCATGACACTACGAGGCCAGTCTACTGTGAGGGACACAATATGGGGAAAAGAGCGACAACAATCATGACCAATGTTTTCAAGAAACACATTTCAAGGGGTGAAATGTCTTTCAAGAAGCGAATTGCAGAGAAAATGAACACGTGTTACAGTATCCGGTCTACTGTGCTGCACACACTGTGTGTGAGTGAGTGAGTGTGTTCAGAATGTAGCATGGTGAGGCTAATTAACCGGTGTGCAGTATGCACGTGTGTGGTCTAGCGGTGGTGTGGTTGGTCGCCTCTACCTGTGTTTGTGGGTTGGAACGAAGCTGGTGGAGCACTGTTGAAAGCACCCCCGGAGCCACCAGACGTGCCACTGAACGCGTCGAAGTTTGCAAAATCTGCGTTGGCCGTGGCGTTCTGAGCCGCTGGGAGCAGGTGTGAGGATGAGGGTGAAGACGGACACAGACAACAACAGAAAACAATGAGATGATATCACGTGATGAGCACACATAATGACCTGTGGGGCGTCCCGGACATGTGAGGAGGATGGATGGAGGGGTGAGCTAAATATGAACCCGAGTGAATCAGAGTGTCCCGTGGCAATGACAAAACACAACATGCCTGCCGTGTTGGATTCTGGAGAGAGGCCGATGAGGTGGCCCATCTCGTGGTCGCAACTGGAAGTGTGTGTGTGCGTGTGTGTGTGAGAGTGTTAGCTCATTGCATCAAGAGTTGTTGATTACTACTGTAGAGGAAATGAGAGGTCATGATCCCCGAGGGAAGGAATATGACAGCTTTATGTTTGGAGCATTAGTCGCCACAGAAACGCAGTAAATAGAGATGTATACCCTCAGGGTTCGATAATGCATGGCAACAATCCATACTAACTAGCGGTTTGCAGGGCTGCTATCAACTGAAATCTAATAAGGTAGAATAGGTTCAAAGATTTTTCCGGCGTTATGAGGATGTTTTATGTCTCAATTGCCTTATGTCATCATCAGCAGATTGCGGGCCAGCCTCGTTCCCGAGGGAGACGCTTCTAATGTCCAGAAGACATTCAACACGGCGACATGGACTATATATCATCTAGAAGCTGAGAACATATAGTCATCTTTTGAATATTTTTTGAGTTCGGCGAGGGTATAAGCCTCCTCACAGAAGAAGCGGGAATTAAGCTTATGGGGAATAAAAAGAAGACAGCTAATGGATCATCACTGGACAAGAACGTAAAGGAAGTCTTTGTTGTTGCCCTTAATCTCCAACTTTAATGGACAAGCTCAATCCCATGGCAGTGGGTAGACTCTTCAACATGAGGAGCAGCATCATCATTAATGCTTTAGTGTAAAACGCTTTTGTATTCAGGCTGCAGTCAAGCACTTCAGCAGCAAGTCTAGAACGTGTTAAATGCATTCTTACTTGGGTGGCTGTTGAAATGTGCAAAGTTAGCAAAGTTGGCGCTGGATCCTGCGTGCGGATTAGCAGGGGCTGCGAAAATGTCTCCGCCAAGGTCGCTGAGGAGGTCAAACTTCTTATCGTGGTAGTGCTGCTGGTGGTGATGGTGCGCTGCGGCACGGCTCACAACCGGGGACTGGAGTGAAACGAACAAGAAAGCAAAGGAAATGCAGCAACTTAGCATGGTGGTCCATTCCATCTCAGCTGGTAGAGCAAGTCATTAACACTGCCAGTGTTAGGGGTTTGAGTCCCAGCCATGGTACATGTGCATGAGCTCAGGCTTGAGTTGCTTTAGGTGGCCCCCAAAATGTTATGATAATGGATGTCCAGAGGGGTCTACAAGACCTCTAGCTTATAAGAGCATCAACAAGGCTCTATTTTAAAATGAGCTGGAAGTTGTGTATTCTGTCACACGTGAACCAATGGAAAAATACATAATGATGGCGTCTTCATGCATTCATGGGCCTGTCCCACAGATAAGATAAGAGGAGAGATGTATTGTCAATCTGTACGTAAACAAACCCCCATTCAGGCCCTAATGCATCATGCATGCATCAATAGGGGAACTGGGTACCTGATTGGGAGGGGTGTTCTTGTTGAGGTGCAGGGAGGGGGCAGACTCCCCCAGCAAAGACTTGAGCGGCCGGACTTCGGGGGTGCTGCTGGTGCTGCTGTTGTTGGAGGAGCCGGAGGCGTGGACCGATGCCACCGCCTTGGCCTGATCCGGGGGGACGTACCTGGAGAAGCCCATCCCACAAAACATCAGCAGAGAGCCAGCTTTTTGTTTTAACTCAAAGCCTCTAGGCTACTTGTATGGAGAACTATGTGTGCCTCAAGAAAATGTGTTCCTGGGATTTTCCTGATAAAGTGTCATTATTTATAATATAATATAACAATTTATCAGGATATTAAAAAAAAAACATATCTTGTGTCTTAAGTGGCTCTGATTTAGCTGGTTGCAATCATTAAAAATGTACCTCATGCATATTTACCATGCTGTACAATTATATATATTAATAGAGACCAACTAAGTAATATTGTGCATGGATATATTCTTATTATTATAGTACAGCTTCTTTGTTTAACGGTAATGGTGCCTTTCTATTTTTTACAACCTCCAGAGACTTAAATATGATCACATCTTCAAGTATTGACCCTACCTTATAAATATATAGATATAAATATATGAGACGGCTGCACATTTTTCACCTTGTCAGCATGAGGCAACGTGACAATGCTTTAACACAGCGCAAGAAGCCAAAGATAGGGAAGACCGCATCTCAGCTCTTCCTCTTCCCATGACTGCCAAGTGTTCCCTTTCTTCCAAAGAAGCTGTTCTACTTATTCATCAAATAAAGCAGTAATGTTTAGAAAAATTGCTTATCACGCTATATGTCAGCTTAATGATACAGATTCTTTTGTTGAAGAACAAAGAGGCTCACATTTGCAGTGCCTTGACTTGGGTGACCTACATTGAGGGAATTTAAAAAAGGGTTTCTGGTGACTGGCTCCAGGCTTATGGCACTGAGATGCCTTCAAGGCGTTCCCAGTCAGAAGGCAATGCATAGAGAATCTATTTTGGTAAAACACTAGAAAATAAGAATACAAAGTAAAGGGAATGTACTGTCAAAGGTCTGGCAAGTTTTTTTGTCTAACTCTGCAACCGAAACTTATGCCAAAACCTTTCAATTTAATCAAATTTGTGTCTTATATTTGTGTCTTATATATTTTTTATATGTTAGTATTGTACATATATTTGAATTCAAGTGCCCATTTTGTCTAATGTTAACTAATGGATGTTGTGAAAGTCCCATAGAATCGAGATACTCAGCAAGATGACTTGCTGAGTATTATGAGAGATGATGAAAAAAAACGGAGTCTTACCACCTCTTCTTCTCGTATTTCTCTTGGAGGAACTCCTTGACCTTCTGAGGGTCCCTGAAGTCTGGAATAGGGGTGGCCCGTTCGTCATACAGGCCCAGCCACATATGTTTGCACACCTAGGGAAAGTGCAGGGTGGCAGAGCAGGTTAGCGGGTTTTCTACTAATGATTTCTTTGCATGTACCGCATCCGTCCCATGAGATTATCACCTCCACATTGACAGCCTGCAGGCAGCCACGGAATACAGACAGCGCTAGTATAAGGTGTGAGGAACGTCTTTAGAGCCCTTTGGGTTAAGTTATAAGATGATCTTTCAATAGAGACGCATCACAAATGAACCGCATTTCCAGCCGGGACGATGTTCATTAGCATTTTGCTAATCCATTATAGCTTGGCTCATTTTACTTACTATTTGGTTTAAGTAAATCTGAAGCATTGATCACACCTGTGTCTAAAAGAATGTATATAGTAACACCAGACTGAGTCGATGGTGGGTACAAGTGTATGGATGGAAGCGAAACAGAGACACAAGCTGTGTTCGAAATCGTTCCCTATCACGGATATAGTGCATTATATAGGGTGCTCGCCCTTTTGTAGTGGCGTTCGAATTCTCAGTGGTTAATTTCATGCACTATATAGTGCACTTAAAATACCCCAAATTTGAGTGTACATACGATGTTCCCTACATGTTACTCCCGTATACCACAATGCAATGCGGTCGTGTTCTTCCGAGGGAGAAGAAGAAGCTGAATAACTGCGGGAACAAATACATTTAATGATGGAGTCTCCGGCTTTCGTTTAGAAATTTCAACAATTTATTTGTGATTTAACAGAAAATGTAACATTCAAAATTAATTTAAAAACCCTTGATCAAGGAAATGTAACATTCAACATCAATACAACCTCCAGCTTTCCTTGTGAGTGCCCGGTTTGTTACATGATGTGGGCGCATTTGTCTGCGTCACACAATTGCCCGGCACATTTACTGATGCAAATGACGTTTAGAAATGTTCAGCGTAGTGTCCGAATTCTCGTTTGTTCGTTCCCTAAATATTGCACTATATCATGAACACTATAGGGAATAGTGAGTGAGTTAATAGGGAACGATTTCGAACACAGCTACAGTCTCTGAATGGAAGTCCCCGTGTACATTGTAAACCTATTCCCAGCCCATTCACACATACAGCCTATAAATTCCACTTTACGAGATTAGTCAAAATATTTCAGGAATGCAATCAAAAATCATGGGTCTGAAAAGTGGGACATGGCATAAAGGTTTAAATAGGCTGAATGAGAGGCAAGAAGTAAATATGAAAATAAATAAATAATTGAATCGATGTTAGTGTTAAAAGCTTGATTTAAAATCATGTTAGATCTAGCCCATCCAAGTAAGTAGGCAAGAGACTTTCAGAATAATAATAAAGCCAGTAATAGTGTTCTCTAAACTGTAACTAGCTGTGCAACACAAACTGAACTAGCAAAGAAATAAATCATCAATAGTTTTGGCACACTTTCTTTGTGTTTTTAGAACACATAACGAAAGGATACAGGGCTCAACAATAAGGATTGCCCGATGGCTCAGGGCAACTAACTATGACAACCCGCTGGATTAAGGATTAAAAGCATCCTTATAAAGTTATCCTTATGTTGCCCCCTCCCCTTGCCCACGTCGGATAATGCTTGGTGAATTATTGGATTTAGGCCTACTTACTTTCAATTTACTTGAATCTTTGTTGTTATTTGATAACCATCTAATAAAAAAACTATTTATATAGGGGCTAGTAAAAATTGACTTTGGGCAAGTAGAATTCAGACCCACTGGGCCGACCGGGCAAGTGGAAGAAAAACCTTAGCGTTGAGCCCTGGATAAGAGTTACTATGGGTAACATTGAATTATGCACACAGCGACAAAGGCTTTGTTTTCACAGGGTCCCCATGCCTTGGTCAGATGGAAGGCCGATGGTTGTAAAAGAGTGGACTCGTGCCTACCTCGTTTCCGTGTTTCTGTAGAAACTCGATTTCCTGTTGTGTGAATGTTGTCATGGAGATGGACTTGACTCTGTGAGGTGGGTTGATGCCTCGTCTGCGAATGGATACGAAGCAAGAGAGATAGAGAAAGAGAGAGAGAGAGACAAGGGGGTCAGGGGTTAATTTGATTTGACAAGATTACACATCAAACTCATGTCGTCTCTGGATGAGAAGCAGACCCTTCTGCTTGGGTTAGGGTACTTAATTAGCGATGCCGAGCAGACGTCATTAGTGTAAGAAAACTGGGACGAGCGAGACAAAAGCAACGATCCGACGATGACAGGGAGGGAGATAGGGGAAATAAAAGATGAAAGGGGGGGGGGGGGGAAGAAGAAAAGGAATAGATGAGTGTAACGCGCGTGGGTGCAACTCTCTCCGAACTGCTATACGCTGCTGCAGAGTTTGTCAGTGCACCTCAAGGACAAAAGATCTCACTGAATTTAGAAAGACCAATTATAGCGCGACACCCATTAGCCTGCACAAGCCTCGCTTGTTTCTAAGACAAGGTCACATCTAATGCCATATAGACCCGAGGCCCAAACGAACAATCTCCATCTCCCGCTTTACTCCGAAAGCCCTCCGCCAGCACTAAGACTACCCCAGACCGGCTATCCCGGCCGATCTGATAAACAAACTGTGGTATAATCACACTTTGTAACAAGTACCTGTCTGAATTTTATTTGGGGTTATTTGAACTGTTATTGTGTACACAATCCTCCAACCCACAGCATACCAGTCCCCAATCCAGAGTGAACCATTGACAGCTCCATTACTAATTACTCCGAAAGAAAAACTGGTGAGGGATCAGAAGGGAGGGTTTGCTGCCATAATGTCTGGATTGGGCTGCAGTAGGGTTGGGCTTACTGGAAAAGTTGTAGACCAGAGGCCCCCAACCTTTGACTTTAGGTGTACCACTAAATTGTCATCAAGACCATTGACGGACCAGCTGATATTCAAACGGTTAAGAGATAAATAGTATACACTTGCAGTGGCTGAGCAAAGAGTGCCAGCGCCCACTTTATACACAATTATTACTGCAACAAGTTCATGGCCTGTTGTAAATAGTGGAAACAAAATTCTGTCTACGCTGCTCCGCATGCTTCCAGTGTTTATTTAGCAAACAAAAATTAAGAATGGAAACCATTACAACTGAAAATGTAAATCAATAATCATACACCAAGACCATAATCACCCTCCCCACCCCTCCATCACCTTCTTACCGCGTTGGATGTGAAAATATGGTCCGGAATGCCAAACCTATTTTCAACCATGAGCTCCTTAGTGACAGAAGAAAAGCTGTGCATGATCGGGAATGAAACACTAGATGAAGTTGCTAAATAATTTACTCCTCTTGCGGTTGGCCTTACAGCTGCTCCTGTTTGCCTTTCCATGTGCTGGACCTCCGCGAGCCTGTTGACTGTTGCACTGTGTCATAATCTACACAAACGGTACGAAACACTTTGCATTACAGTCGAATAAGCAAACGACCACACTGCATTTATATGAACCTTAACACAACATTATGGTTTATTTCATGATCTCCCTCCAAGGGTGTCACTGTGTGTGTGCAATGTGCATGCAAGCATGCAAGGGCCCGAGGACAGGTGAATGATCAGTTTTCCACCACACAACACATGAAACTAGGTCAGATACTGGGAGGATTTCCAAAGCCCTTAAGGTCTCAATATGTTTGCATTTTTGAGTACTTGGGCCACGGATGAATTCCAACACTGCACGGTCTGCCTGCCGGAGCGAGTTATTAAAACAGACCAACAATATTTTACATTGACGGACTGAAATGGCTGTTATGAAACTTCACAAGGTGAATACCCGACAGTAGCAGACAAAAAATTCTCAAAAGGAAACCCAAATAAGCAGCACTATGTTACACACCAAGCAACTTGGGGGAAGAGCACCGTTGTTTATTTGCATACTGCAAGAGCTCAAGGATAAGAATAGTTGTCAGCATGGGAACTTCCAATCAAACAGAGAAGACTTTAAAAAAACTACTTAAAAACATTGAATTAAAAGTACTTGTAAAGTGTCCATGATTGCAAAAATGGGGATATTGTTTAAACAACCTCACTCTAGCGAAGACTTCACTAAACACATTTATTTTTGTTTGCAGCTTTATTTTAATGACACTTTATGTAAGGTACACTTCTAGAACGTTCTTCCCTTAAATGCCAGAACGCAATACTTTGGGTAGCCAGAGGAGGCCATTTTCAAATAGATTAGACAAAAAAGACTTATGTTAGATCTGTTGCAGAGATGCGTTCTCATTGTACCAATATTCAAAGAATACACTAAAGTGCCATTAAACCCACTGACAAAAAAATGAAGATTATTCTTCCAGTAAAGAAATGTAACCTGCTTCTGTGTGGAAAGAAACGTGAAGATCAAGTCACCCATAGGGACTTATCCACACAATGGTTGTATCTGAAACATCATATTGGAGTCTTTAATATTCAAATGGTAGTATGTGTGGTAAGTATGTGGTCGATTTGCTTACAAAACCATGAACCACAATAATTATACTACTAATAGCCTTATAGAATTATCATCATTATTTGTAATGTCACAACTAAAGAATTATTAATTATCGATTAATTATCGATTTACAGAGGCTGGCGGCAGGCGCCCTGACTACTACTCGGTTCCAGTTGTGCTACTCTATAAAAAGGAAAAGGCTTCCTATTCAAGGGAACATGAACTATGAAGTTGTACTTCCTGTCACAAGAAACAATCCTGCAAAAATAATCTCCTGGGGAAGCCTCCACCTTCATTTGGAATGTGTTTACTCAAACCCCTACAACTAGTGTGTGTGTGTGTGTGTGTGTGTGTGTGTGTGTGTGTGTGTGTGTGTGTGTGTGTGTGTGTGTGTGTGTGTGTGTGTGTGTGTGTGTGTGTGTGTGTGTGTGTGTGTGTGTGTGTGTGTGTGTGTGTGTGTGTGTGTGTGTCTGACAGAAAGTCTGCTTCATTCCTTGATAATGTTAAGACAAAAATGACACCTTCATTTTGGGACTAACTACAAAGTGATCACAATATTCCCACTAAGTGACCCATTAGAAGGCCAGAAGGTAAGCAAACAATCATATCTGAAGCTGCTGTGGCCAGGTGCAGGCAGATAAAGGCGGCAGAGGGAAAAGCTAAGCCAACATCAGCTTGCACCATGCATGCAAGCTATCAAGTATGACACAAACAAGAAACGGACAGTGCCCCCCTCTAACACTTCCTATTGCACACGCAACATCACATGGTTCTTATGCAGTGCCACTGCCAAGCCACTTCCTGCACGTGCGATCACACCAGGCTTCCTGCATGAAGCGAACATCGGCACTTTCACCCCAAAACAGCTCTATGAGGACAATGTACACCTCCTTTTTCCAACAAAGGCGATTTTATGTAGTTATTCTGTATGTAGTCCTTTCTTCTGAGAAGAAACCAAGTTAGGTGTTTGAACTTTTATAAATATACGCACATCTTCATCTTTATCACAGTCTGAATGAATGACTAACTTTAAAAGCGGTAGCTGATGAATAACAATTAGCAAATGAATAGCAAGTAACTTCCCTCTCTAACTCAGGGCAAGACAAAGAATGGTAAAACGTTAGGGTTAGGTGGTTTAAGACAGACGGGTAAGACTTCCTACATTCAATATTCGATGTCAAGAGTAGACATCACTACACTTTTCGATATTTCGATCAGTCGTCTTTCAGCAACGTTAGAAATTATTTGTTGAAGGATAAGAAACAGACTGCCCCACTAATCCCATACTCCCTGCTATTGATGTTACACAACTGGAGAACAAAATGTGTACTCACAAAGAATCAAGTGTTAGATATTTGATAATGTACAATATCAGGTCATCATATTCAGTCAGATCCATTGATTGGGTGGCATAGGCTTCTGACAATAAAAATATAGTGTATGCATAATGAATGAGAAGAAGCAATTGCAAACAGGAGCAAATTGTCCCATTGTTCTGACGTCTGTGTGTACAAGATGACGTTTAGAAACTGGTTTGGAGAGTTAAGTATGCAAGACCAGGAACGTTTTCTGACAACTTCTAGCTCGTCCAGATATCTAGGTTATCTGGTAAACATCAAGCCCAAGCTTGCAAGTGTCAATTAAGTTAAATGGGTAGCATCGGTCGGGTAAGTTTAGCTAGCATTTGGGATGGTCGCTACCACCATATGCTAAATGCCGACACCCTATCCTTCCGTACCCCACCCAACAAATCAAGACAATGTCAAGGCAAGCTAGTCTCGCCAGTCATACTAGCTTACGTGAACTTAGGAGACGGCTACGGCTATCAGCTAACGATAGTTGGCTAACACAAGTTAAGGTACCATGAGTAGTTAACAGATCACAATATGCTAGCGTGGTGTGCGCCATGTCTAGCTAAGGTCAGTGAAACACTACTTACAGAATGCCAGAGCAGGAGGTACACACGAAAGACCCCACCGTCATGTTGGCATAGGTTGGGCCGCGTTGATCACAGTCAAAGCACTTTCTATTGGGAGGTAAACTCGTCATTTCTCTTAGCATCTTCAGGTGTTTCTCCTCTTGCTTACGCTTTGCACTCGCCGCCATGGTTAAGGACAAGGAAATAACTCCAGTCACGATTGTGGGAGTCCGAAACGATTAAAATAAATTATGCTGCTGGTTAACGGTTACCGACACGTTCAAACCGAGTCGGCAGCTCGTTACGACTGTCAAGGCGGCCTTCCGTTTGAGGCGTGTAGTCAAGTGGGTGGGGGGTCTGCACAGTGCTCAATCGTTTTTTTAGGGGAAAATAGCACCCCCTAACGACTAGCCTTATATATTGCAATATGAACTACTTTCGGTTTAGCCAAAGCAATGACAGGTAGTTTGTATTTTAGTTGCAACGTTACTATTTTCGTCTCCTCTACACAAAACCATTCTTCCAAATCAGACTTTGCATACAAATTTATCCTGGGCGAGAGTAATAACCAAATAATGCCCGATGTAGGCCTACAATTTATTGCAAATTAGAAAATGTTTTATTGGGAAAAAAAATGGGGTATGATTGTGATAACACCAGGTTTGACATTGAAAGTCTGTCTGGGAAGGTATATAGCCTGGGCTGGTATACAACCTCCAGTCAAATTCGTATCCATGTTGAAACCTAAATAATGCTGTACTTAGCCAGTCCACTTTAAAAGGCTGAATACAAGAAGTAAATAAATGGCGATTTTCTGATTCATCAAACAAAGATCCACAAAATCATTATAAAGATTGTTTATTTTAGGTGAACAAAATAAGACCCATGGCAGGCATTCATATTTACAACGCAGAGTAACAAAAACATTTATTATCTTGTAGTATGGTCCAAAACACAATGCATAACTTTCCAGTGGTTACCCCAGAATATGACCAGCCCACTCCAAAACAGATGGTGTTTGAGCTTCACCAAGCCTATGCTTAAAACATCAATCACCCTTCTTGGCATGAAGACATGAACATTCCTGTGGTCATAAAACAAACCCATTGACAACATAGTTTCCGATAGGATTTATTTTGGTCACAAATAACATTGCTTTTGTTTACCCTTCCAATCAAGTATGAAATTAAATGGTTGCATCTTACGGTATAACAAAACGGAAGGGCGATGCTCCACCACCATTTACGTTTCTCTCTGCTGCCTGCCATGTACACCCTGGATTAGTTGCTGGCAACATATTGTACAGGTTCTTGTTGCTGTTTCATTGTGGAAAAGTCTGATGGCCTGCGGTTCTCGGTGAAACCATAGAGATCACGCAGAGCTACGCGAGCGGCCTCTTCCTCAGCAGCGATGACTGTGTCTCCTGGACCCTGAGCCAATAGCTTCTTATCGCTGATTCCGTGTAAATATAGGCAGAGAAAGCGGAACATAAAAGAGAATATCAACAAAACAAACAATCCTGTTGAGTTTGAGGATGCAAAACATTACGTCAGAGGACAAATTGGATAACGCATGCCCCCTTAAACTTATGTAATACAAAAGATATGAATTGCACATTACAAAGAACATGTAACAAATGTTATGTGACCCCATTTTATGCGATCCTAACATCTGAATCCAGACCCATCGGCCCCTAATATCCACACTCCATTGTACCATGCTTAAAGCGACACTGGGTAAAAATGACTCCCATCTGGTGGTACAATTGTATATTGCATTCAAACTAATAGTGCTCGCTTGTTCAAAAACTAGTGGGCAGTATGTGCC
This sequence comes from Gadus macrocephalus, assembly GCF_031168955.1. Lineage (NCBI taxonomy): Eukaryota > Metazoa > Chordata > Actinopteri > Gadiformes > Gadidae > Gadus > Gadus macrocephalus. The sequence continues at coordinate 11,722,503 of NC_082397.1, read as the reverse complement.
AAGAAGCTGTGTCATGACATCCAATACTACCTCATCGAGTCATTCGAGTGATGAGGTTCGTTATTTCAAACAAATTTCAAACTGCATTGAATCATTAGTGTAAGCTAATGATGTATGAGTAATTACTCCTCGAGCAAGATAGTGAATTATTTCAGTCATCACTCACGCTGGCTCAGAGTGAAAACGCGTTTGCATTTCCTGTACCACTTGGTGCTTTTTGTCCCTCTCGGCAGTTCATAGACCGGAAGAACATGGAAGCCTCCATGAAGCTTACCCTTCCTATGTAACTACATATTAATTATTCTTCGCTCAGGAGGATAAGTGAGATTTTTGGCAGAGATAATTTTACACCAATGAGGACTTATTTATGAATACGTTGATTTGAGGTAATGAATGACATAAAATATTACACAGTGTCCCTTTAAAGTCATTAGGCAGTCTATTGGTGTAATCCAAAAACATATCATCAAATATGCCCCAAGAACCCATTTAAATATCAGGGTACCTACCTGCCCCAGGTCTTTTATGCGTTTGTGAGTGTGAGTGAGAGATGAATGGAACATGTTTACACACCTGTAAAGTCCAACAAAGTAGAGTGGGAGAACCGTGCTGGCCCCAGCCGACCTAATGAGACGGGGCTCTGGGGCAGACATGTTCTTCTGGGCCAGTTCCTCCATCAGCAGACCCATGGGGTTCACCACTATCCACATATCAAACAGGTCTTTCCCGATCAGCTGAGTGGCAAGAAAGTCCTGGAGAAGAATAAAAGATATTTAGAAAGGGTTATAAAATACTTTACCATGGTTCATTTTACTATCCCAGCTTAAATAGGAGTGATTGTCAGGAATAGTCGTGCGCATGCGTTGCTTCCTCTGGTCTACACATTGGATCCATTGTAGAGAATATTTATTTGGAAAAAGCATAATGAAAAGGTATTTTGAAAAAATGCAGTTAAAGCGCTTTTGATAAGAGAACGGCAGCTAGTTCAACAAATATAATTGAAATACCAACTTCTGTGTTCAGTTCAGCTCACCCTTAGGAAGAACCCTGCTCTTTCTGCTCCGCTGCTTTCCAGTAACGCTCCGATCACAGCCATCAGTGTGGATTGCAGTACATCATCAGGAATCGGGAACTCGGCACTCATGGTGAGGTCTTCAATACCAAGGTTTCTTGCTACATGGCAAACCACTGTTGAACAGGTAAGGTGTGCCACGACAGCCGCTACCCCATCACTGTGCAGACGGGGAAAGCTGGCCCGACACCAATCGTTCAGGAAACTAGAGGTAAAATCTGACCCCTGTGAGCGTAGCTCAATGTTGCCTTTTAAGACAAGAGCTATTGTTTCAGAGTCCATTCCCAAGTCTTGCCTTCTCTTTTGCTCAGATTCAATATAACATGGATTGACAAACGCAGTCTTTAGCAACTCCAAGGAAAAGTTCTCATGAAGACGGCAGGTGAATGCTTGCACTTCAGCATGGTAATCCCAGTTAGGTTTTTGGGATCTGGAAAGCAGTTGTAATTGGAAGAATTATTATAAGGAGTATGCTTATTAAACTAATAACAATAATGATTTTGCTGGAATTAATAGAAGCATGAGTAAGTTAGCAGAATGCTACCTTTTAATTGAATTGAGAATTAAATACATCAATATTTAGCTACGTTTGGTTCAACATAGAGAACAGATCAGTGCAAGGTTATTGCTGGGTTTACAGTCAAACGCAACATCAATGTACCCGTACTGCATAAGTAATTCAAGGTAATGACGTCTTAACACTTCCTCCATGCATACTTAGGCTGTTTCCTCCATTAAATGGCCTTGAGATGCTCTCTAATTCCCAACTTTTTAAGCTAATATTACCTTGGCTTCGGCGGAGGAGTCCCTTCTATCTTTCGCTTTCTTTCCATAGTGTATGTATAGGATTTCATCCATCGTTTCTTTTCTCGAATCTGTGTAAATGTGTTGGTTCTGCAAACATTTCGGTAATGTATTCCTAAGGTTAGCGCACCACGATTTACTATATAGCCCGACGCCATGTTGGATGTGACTGACAGGGGAGGGACACAGCTCGCAACCACGGGGAGAACAGCTCGAGCCGAGTGAACCGAGTAAACCCGAAGCTTCTTCTTCTGCTTTAATGGCAGTAAACCAATCGTATCAGTACTTTACTTCCACCAACTGGACGGAAGAGTGTAGAGAGTGGGTCATTAGACTGACAGGATCCTCGAAAATTATAAATGAATACAGAAATAAACTAAATACAAATAATATATAAACTAAATACAAATCATATATATATATATATAGATAGATAGATAGATAGATAGATAGATAGATAGATAGATAGATAGATAGATAGATAGATAGATAGATAGATAGATAGATAGATAAAAACAATATATATATATATATATATATATATATATATATATATATATATATATATATATATATATATATATAAATAAACGTTGACATCTACATTTAAATTGACTTTCCTAATAGACCCTGTAGGGTTAAAAAAAACACAACAATATACCTTGTTCTATATGTCTCGTGTTTCCAAATGTATGTGGGGTGCGATTGAGCCCCATGTGTCCTGTTCTTAACCTGTTTATAATACGATCTTGTATTCCAGGCAGTCAGCCTACTTCACTTCAGTCCAAATTCTCTTGCAATATATTATTGGACAAAACAACTGGCTAGACATTGATTGATTACATTTTCTTCTTAGGACAACAAGCAAAGCACCCAATCGTTTCTCTGTAACGTTAGGCTACTTGTATTACTAACCCTCAGAATACAACCTGCTGATTTCTATGATATAATGCCATAAATCCCTAGAATCAATGGCCTGCCATGGATAAGTATAGCCTACACGATTTTTCACATATAAATGTCCGAGAGGTACACATTTCTATGTGATGCTGTGTTCCTTGGATCATTGTCGGTGTTCCAATCGGATAGTAGGATAACTAGCACGTTTAATCAGCCATAACATCCCCCTTCTCTTCAGGAGAGCAAAGCCAAGGCCAAAGACAAAAGAGCAGTCAGTCAGGTGAGCCATGGAAGATGTTTAAACTATTAAACGTTGTGGTGGATCGATCCAAAACATTCATATTAATAAAAGCTACTGTTGTTGACCAGTAATCTATGTATTGTTAAATTGAACCAAGGATTATAATTTTCCCATATAGCCAAAATGATATTTGTTTAATGTTTGCGTACAGCCTGCCATTAAGGTAGCCGAAAAGTGCAGAGATACCAGCAAGTCATGAGAGGGTTCCTCAAAACCCTGTTGTAGGTCTCTGTATGGTGTTTGGACCAAAGCTCTTCGACATATTCAATTCATAGGAGCAGGGCCGGATTAACAAATCATAGGCCCCTGGGCACAAATGTCTGAAGGCCCCCCCCCCCCCCCTCCCCGAAAAAAATCAGGAAAAATAAATTCTATATATTTTTTTTATTATTATTATTTTTAACACACACACATAATGACACATAAAGTGTAGCCGGCTTGGTCTTACTCCGCCGACTACTGCGTTGTGTTCAGGTGCATAGATATCACAGGACGCTGCAGGTTATGGGAGGGGGGTTAACTGTCACATTCGGCCACTATATTGTTCAGAATCATTATATTGCTGTTCTTATGACATTCGTTTTAATAATGAATTTTAAATGAATACCCTATTTAATAATACCATGCATAACTATTTTAAGAGTACAAACATTCATAAAAAAAATTAAAAAAATAAAAAGTTTTTTTCGTGTGGTGCCCCCCCACTGGCTGGGAATGGTTGGGGGCGGGCCCCTGGGCACAGTGCCGTGGGCCCTAATGGTAGATCCGGCCCTGCATAGGAGATATGATTATTCTCAACACTAAATTGTTGATGATGGTTTATCTGCACGAATGAAACACACGTCATAGAAATGTGTAATGTCAAAGAAAATATTCTAACCAATAAAGAATCTGCTGTTAGCCTCAAGGAAGTTTTTTTCGGGAAAAACTAAAGTATATGGAATCGGCGCAAAGCCGCGTTACTATAAACTATGGAAGGTAAGCTGTGTTTATCTTAATGCGCAAGGGACTAAAAGCCTTTGAACATGCCTGGCCTTCTGTATGACAGGCAAGTTTTTTTTTTTTATTTATTGATCTGAACAGGAAAACAAGATTCAAACAAACTATCAGGGTCGTTGTCGGAACCAAGTTGGGGCGACAAAAGATGTTATCTTAACCCCAATAAAGAAGAGTTTAATTAATCAACTATCGTGTTTGAACGTCGTCATTTTATATTGCCTTTTGATTTATTTTCCAGAGTTGCTTCGACGAATCCGTTCTCAATTTGTGCAGGGAGTTTCAAACCCAGTTATCAAAGGTCTCCTGGATGACCTTTATCAGCATGAAGTGGTCAGTACTGAGGAAAAGGAATTTGTGATGGAGAACCAGAAGATCAAAACGGACATGGCATGGCTGATAGTATGAAGTTTAGGGACAAGCACTTGTGCTCCGACCTGGGTCTGATCTCTTCTTCTGCTGCTGTGGCTGAGATGTAACTATGAATTTCCTTTTTAAAGTCACTGCCGACTTTGTTTTGACAAGACATTACATTAAATCAGCTGACATATTGTTGATATGTTTAGAATAGGTCCTCCTTCCGGTGCTAGTACATGTGTAGCCTACTAAGCTGTAGGCTACATCCTATATCTAGGTATAGATGGGAATTTTGAAATATCATTTTCAAGTAACTTTTGTATGGTCTCGGAACTGATCACGGAAATGTTTAGTTTTCCCAAGAGGCAGCTAAAGTTTTGTTTTTTTATATATTATTTTAAATGTTCAGGCGGATGCTATACGCAGCCAGATTTGCAGATCGGCTGCGGTACATGTTGAACAAAACTTGACGAGATCCACAAATGCATACAGACGAGTTCACATGTGGTAATCTGATGTGAAAGAGGTTGTGGACTTTAAGTTACAAAACACAAGTCAACTTTATGGATTTCTGCATTGTGATCTGTTCTGAAAGTGTGTGTAAAATTGGTTGCAAGTAGCTATGGATGAAAGCGTCCGCTAAATGCAAATGTTATTTCCTCACTTCAGGGTAAGATGCAGTAATAAATAAACCTGGCACTGTTTCACCCTCCCTTTAATTTGATTATTTTGTTAAAAATACAAATTGTTGAAACAACAAAAATGACGCATGGAGGCAGAGTTAAAGTATTTTCCGGTTATGAAAATCAGAACCATGTGGGGTCATCCCCAGCACCAGAAAGGTCCATGTCCTCCTAGTCCCACTGAACACCGGTCTGCACCATGCAGACACAACCCTTGGTGCGACAAAGGCCCCAAGACGCCAGGGCGAGATGTATGCCAGCGGGCCATGGGGAGGCCATAGACTGTATGACAGGATCAGGACCTTATTTAGTCTATGGTTAGCACTAGCGAAGGAAAACTATTGTTGCTTCTTTGCGGAGCAGGTCATACCTTCAGTGGGATCACAAGAACAACGCGAGAGCCTAAGAATACTACATTACAGGTTAGGTCATGGCAGGTCATCCAGGCCATTGTGTGGTTCCTCTTGACAACATTTGCACCCAGTTGCTGGGTTGGTTGTTGCAATGATTAAATAAACCAATGATAACCTGTCAGCATAACTCACCGCAGTACTCCTCCGGACTGAATGCTGCGTATACACAGAAACCTTAGAAAACCTCAAAATGATCCATGATTCCTATACCTTTCCAAAGGAAACGCTAGATTAATTCCATTTTATACGTTCAAAGATTGACACAAACATTGATCAGTTTTATCCATTTTCTTAATAACATGCTGGCAGGATGTGGATAACCTGATGAAAGTGTGTGGAGTCCAGCCATTTCAGAGAAATCTAAAACTCTCTAGAGCTTGGCGAAATACATTGTCCCACTTTTGTCTCCAGGAATAATCACTCACTTACTACATTGTTCTGCTTCTTTTATTGAACATAAAGGCAAAAAAACACACGTCTTGCACTGAAGTTGAATTTAATTTTGGATTGACACTGTTTTTGTTCCATCGTAACCTACTGGATAATTGTTATCAAGTGCAATTGTATTCAAGCCAGTAACAGTTCAGAACAATAACAGGCACGTCTTGTGCAAATTGACCAGCATTGGAATAGCTCCTATAGACACAGAATACAAACATGCCAGAGGAAAACGATACAAAATCATTTGTTATTGATATTAATTTGGGAAGATTCTCCATGAGAATGATGTCCATTCACGGAAACAATGTAGAAATCAACACTGTATTCATTGCTATGAAGAGACTACCAAAACAGAATTTGGTTAACATTCAGTCCTTTACGCAAAAGACAACACATTTTTTGTTACTACCAACAAAACATTGGCCTATTTAATAATTGAGCAGACGTTGTGCATTGTCACTTTAACTTAACGTTTGGACACCCAAATGATATCAAGTTCAGTGTCTTAGACCAGGATTAATCCTGTGCTGAATTAAGATAGCACTATCGATTAAAGGGTAGGTTGGACACATTGCATGTGGTCATCAGAATGACCAGAAGACGATTTCTTTACTTAATTTAACATTGTCTGTCCAATAGTATATGCATTTGTACCAAGCATAGGTCCTTCCACTTGTTCACAGTACATATCAAAGCAAATTAAACTAATATCACTAGTGTCAACTACCCAGAAACCATTGCGCTCGCTTGATTGGCGGTTGGTTATTGTTTTGCCATGGTTTTGTCGGACAGGACAGACAGTGATTTTGATGTGAAGGATTTACTTGCGTCCTCCCAACAATTGTGTTCAGACGGAGGTTAAACACAAACCTGACCTCAAAGCTATCTTTCGTTTTTTGAAAGTGTTACGATGCTTTCGGATCTACCAATTCACTACATGAACTAAATGTACATTGGGAGTTACATGGTCGGTGATCCGGTGTATGGTAAAGCAGTAGTCTTCCGCCGGGCTCTGAGAGGATGTGTGATCGGGTGGAAACTACTGGAATCAATAAGAGCCAATCGTCATCTTCAGTCCTTCACAGTTTAATTTAACATATTGGGCAATAAGCCATGTAGGATGAGGTTCAACTGATGCACACCCATTCGATTTCTTTCTTGTTTTAACAGCAGATGAAGGCCACAGACCCGATTGAAGGGGCTCAGCGTTGCGGCTTCTGCCACACAAGAACTTGCATTCTGTAGCTTTCCGCCATTATACAATCAAGGGACGTTTGGGAAATCTTGTGAGACCTAGATTGAATAACATTAACAAAACTACCCCAGTTGCATTCAAATGGCAACTGGTGAAAAGTAAACTTACTTTAACATACATATTAAATAGTGTGAAGTCCATGCAATGCGCATGGCTGGTTTGCATCAAATATGGTATGTCATTATTTGTGTATGCGAGACATCGGCCACCAGTGCATTCTTGCTAAAGTTACACGTAGAGGAACTCACTGCTTCAGCGCAACCAATCACCCAGACTTGAAGAGCAAGATGGCCACTTGGCCCAGGTAGAAGTAAATAAAATGCTTTGTTTCATGGGTAACATAGCTGCCAAAATTTCTCCCGACGATGCAGTGCCAGGTCGGGTTATACTTCTTATCAAACTCCTGAAACGATCAGAAGGGAAAAGGTGAGAACAGTTTGGACCCACGCCTTAGAGTTGAAAATGGGACTGATAATAAAATACAATTTTAGATGTAGGCTAAAGAAATATGGTCCATGCTCACCTTCTTGATGTATGCTGCGATGTCTTTCTCTATGTTATATTTCTCCATGGCCTGGGTGGCACAATCCACTGCATCCTGCTGCATGTCCTCGGACATGTCTGCATTTTTTATCACGGCCTTCCGGTCTGTCATGATGGCTGCTGGGGAGACACAAACATGAAACCGACCCCACACGTGGTGGCTGAACGTGACGGACCAATGGCATACGTGCTGTCGTGGGTATACGCAGACATTAATCGACCATTTGGAAAAATGTGTGATGATCCATAACTATGCAACTCATTGCATCTTTTGCCCAGGCGGCATGGGCGTTGCATAGATGCTCTGTGAAACTTGATCCAGGTGGAGTTAAATTACTTGGCCAAATCACTTCGCCATGTAGGCAGGTTCTCTGGACTGGAGAGGCGTCAAGGGGACGGTCCTCCCTCGGTTAATGGCTCATTCGTTTCAAACGTTTGCAACTCCCTGATGGCTACACAGTGATAATAATGACTCGTAGCATGGGTCAAGTCATGTAAGCTACAATAATTAACCGCCATTAGAAATCGACAGCTGAAGGATTCAAACCAAACGGGCCACCACATGAATATGTCGCATGCGTCTCTCGAAGCAAACCACACTCACCTTTTACCGGACTCTTTGGATACTTGTGGTGTCTGAAGATCAATTGTACTGATTTACCAAAGACTAATATCCCTTCAGATTTGCACAACCATGTAGGTAGTCCGTCAGCTATGCTACGAATCCTCACCCGCCCTTCACTCTACGCTGCGCTCCTCTCATTGGCTGAGCAGCTCGCCCTCCGTGTGTTGTGAGCATTCTCCTCCTGCTCCCATCTGCCAGCATCTTATTTCAACCCACAATGCACCACTGACGATACAACACGGGGGGGGGGGGGGGGTATTGTCACTACTGTATAATGAAATGCCTTTATTTGGCCCTGTAAAAAAAAAAAACTCAAAGCAGTGTATATAATATGGCTTTTTCAGTTGAAAAGGTTTGGTGTACAAATTTATAACATTTACACCATCTTCTGCCTGTTTTATTATCAGTTATATCAGTTGCTCTCCAGAATAATTTCAGTGGACCCTATGAATAAAGGCAAACCACTCAATTCACATTTTAAAAGTTTTTATTGAAAATGCTAAGAGAAAATAAAAATTAGGCAAAGATACAAACTACTACCCAAATGACATCCCAAAACCACCCAATTTGATATCCCTCATACCAGGCATCTACGATTCCATCCTGTGATCCAACCTCCTGGTCCTCTGTTTCGTTTCCTTGTAAATAAAGCCGTGTCGATAAAAAAAAATTAAGATAGGCTATTAAAAAAAAAAAAAAAAGTTGCTCTGGGACTCCATAATTAGTTCTTAACTCATTTGATTCCTGGAGAACGAATCCTGTTCCAAGCATCCATCCTTGCCTATCCCTTCCCTAATCGATCCACTCATCCAGCGGCAAGGATTGGGATCCACTCCTCCAATCAAAACCTTGAAATACCAGGAAGAAAATCAGAGGAAACCGTTAGAATAAATGTCAGAGCTGGGCCTAATCCAGATTTTCTTTTTATGATCACTCATGACTACACATTGTTTGAGGAAAACGCCAATGAGCACCATGTAACTCAAATTGATGAAACTAACTATAAAAGGGATTTAACTCTCCCAGGGGTGAAGAAAACAAAAAAACGGAACAATTTAGATTACATGTGACCATAAAAAGCTTACAAGGTCGGAAAAATGACACAGGTTAGTACAACCTGGCCTATGACTAGGGCAGCCTTTAAGGAAAAACAAAAAAGCAATGCACAGCACATTGAGCTTCAGCACCATACAGACACCAGGGAAAACCTCAAAGTAGGGAATAGGGAGCGTACCATCGGCTCCACCTGACTGCTCCTGCTCCTCAATAGAGGTCCTATCCTGACCATACAAATGACATGTGCTCCACACTGGTTTTATTCCAAATCATTGTTTAATCCTTATCTTCAGATGTCTAAAGGAAGACACAAGGGTAAAATACAGTTAAAGCAGAGTGAATCCCTCCGTCCAGATCACCCCCCCCCCCTCCCCCCACATAATAAAAAAATAAAAAAGGCAACTTTCCAACTTTTTCAAAAACGTTGAGGGCAAGTTACTCAACCTTTTTGAACCCGATCACAGCAGTTTAACGTTGCAAATTCTGAGAAGACAAAAATTAACTAAAAACACAAAAGGGGGGAGGGGGGGCAAAAACAGATGGACAGAGCAGTAGGTGGAGATACCTACATCCAAATACATCGAGACGTGAAATGCAAAACAACTTAAAAAACTTGACATCTGGAAAAAACCAACAATGGGTAAAACAGCAGGGGGGGGGGGGGAGAGGAGGCAGAGCGAGAGAGAGAAGGGGGTACAGGGGGGGACATAGGGCGTTCAGATTGGGTAGCAGAAGAACAAAAAAAAAGAAAAAAAAGCCAAAACACTTGGAAAAGATTTAGGAGCGGGAGCGGGAGCGGCTGTGCCGGGGGGAGTAGCGCGGCGATCCTCGGCCACGGGTTCGGGAGTTGCTGCGGCTGCGGGTGGCGCTGCGGCTGGTGGGGCTCCTGCTGCGGCTGCCGCGGCTCCGGGACCGGGAGCGGCCGTAGCTCGGGCTCCGGGGGCCGTCGACTTTCACGCGAATGTACGCGGTCTCTCCCTGGGTGACAGAAGAGAACTCAGCTTGGAGAACAGCATCCCCGTGTGGCGCATCGACATCACCAGACGCCGTTTTGAGAGGGGGGGGGGGGTTTGGGGGGCGCCGACGCGACGGCACTTACCTTGGAAAAGAAAAACTTGGGGGAACAAAAACTAGAATCCCTAGAGTTACTCAAAGCGGCACACATACCTCGTGCGAGCGGAATTTGGTGTTGTCCAGTTTTCTCACGGCGTACGTCATGTCTTCCTTGCGCACAAACTCGACCACGCCGGTGCCGTCCCTGAAGACGTCGGCGTAGCACACGTCTCCCGCCTCACGCATGTGGTCCTTGAGGTCCTGCCAGCTGCCGCTCTGGGGTAGACCTGCGCACGCACACAATTGTTAATTCCATGAGGGAATTTCAGGAAACCCAAATCCCTGTCATTCCCAAAACACAAACTTAAGTCAATTTACAGCATGAAAGTTCCCATTTGTGACAGTCAGTTATTTATTATTTAGGAAGAGAGAAGGGTGAACAGATCGTTTGTTTGTATTTCATAGAACTTAATTCCAACTACTGACTAGTCCTTTCCTGTACTTTACATGTTCAAGATTACTCAGGGAAGGCATTCCCATTCCTTTCGCGTTAATGACTGATTGGTGAACACAACAGGGAGTGTCAACATCTGACAGTAGCGGCTGCTGCTCAATTCAAGACAAAGTAAGACGCAGAGTTGGAACAAAAGCAGGTTTTTTTTCGCCCTCTTACCGGAGACAATGACTCTGTATTCGGAGCGCCTGGATGGAGGCCCGTATCTGCCCCTTGGAGCACCGATGCCGCCGCCGCCGCCGCCGCCGCCGCCGCCGCGATCACCACCACCTCCTCCTCCTCCTCTTCCTCCTCCATCACCACCGCCGAATCCTCCTCCGCCGCCGCCCCCACCTCTCCCCGACCCCCTTCCGCTCCGGGGGAACTCAACGCGGAGTCTGTAACCATCGTAATCATAGCCGTCGCGTCCGTAAACTGCGTCGTCTGCGTCCCTGTTGGGAAGAGAGTAATGGCCAGGGTTGGAGCGCGAGGACACCGTCCAGTGGTTGAAATGTAAAGGAGGCGGTGGATTTGCCGCACGTCTGACATCCATAATCTTCGGCTAAGTTAGCGACTGCGGTCATGTCTGCAGGTCCGCCCTCCATTCATCCATGCACCGGCATGCACACAAAACATGCATGGAAACAGTCAAACCGAAACCATTCCCTGGGACGTGTACTTGCAAGGCAATCACTCCCAAAGAAACCAGTGCTCCCAAGACAAGTGGCGGTGCAGCCAGGAGTGTTTGCCCTCGATGCCCACAACAATGCACAGTAACGTTATGCCGCCGGCATGGGGAGATAACACGCTACAAGGGGATAGTGCTCACGTCCAAAGGTCTCCCCCAACCAGCACACCCACCCTGGGTCACATCTACAGCATGCAGCGGTTCAAATACCAGGTTTTAGAGGATTAAACGCACGCAATGCGAGCAGAGAGCGTCTTCTTTTAGGCCCTTGAGCATCCTCGGCGCACGCGTGAGTTAGCCACACAACATGGCTAACGTAGCCTAGCATGCTAACTAGCGTTAGCCCGTTACCTGGGGTCTTCGAATTCAATAAAGGCGAACGGGGGTCCTCCTCTCCGGTTCTTCAGGTCGATGTCCCTTATCGCTCCGTATTTGTAGAACACGTCCTCCACGTCCTTAGTGCGAATGTCAGGCGGGAGGTTCCCCACGTAGATCCGGCAGTCGTTGTTCCCCGCGGGTCCTCGCACAACGCTCCCTGACATGGCGGCTAGCCGACTAGCTCTCCGATCTACAAGCTAACCCGCGTTAACGTGTTGTTATCTTGTCGGGCGGCGGGCACGCGGAGAACGTCGTGCACGGCTCAGATAAAGTGCTTTTTAATATCTCCCAACGGTCAAAAATGAAAACGGGTGGGACCCCAGAATAAGCCGCGGCACGATTGGTACTCCGCCCCCCTAGTCCGCAGGTTTACTACGATGAGAAGCCGATCCCGCACGCCACTCGTCGCCTCCCGGTTCCTTCAGGCCGCCGCGCGTCTTCTTCGAGCTCCAGGATTCCGGAAACGTGCATTTAGGGAGAGCGAAAGATTCCACCGCTTCCGCAAAACTAAATAGTGCACTAATTGGACAGGTTAATTAGGAGTACTTTACTCCTGTTACTTTGCGTTTTATTAATATTGACTTCAACTTATGATTTATCTAAATATGTTTTTTAAAGGAACAATGTACACTAGATCTATTTATTATGCATTAATTCTGAAATACATACCTTTCACGTAGTAGACCTATTTCTCAACTGTTGACCGTGATTATTTCATGTAGGCCTAGATACAAACTTTTCTTTATAATGAAATGTCCTCCACACAAGTGGGGAACGTATTATTTTGGCAAAACATTGTACAACATTGCATACTCACAAAATGATTAATGTTACACCATTTAAAACCAATAATACACAGGGTGAGTGAACAGTATTTATTGTTTTGTTTTCAGGTGCACATGGATATCAATAATATTAATATTTTCAGTGCAAACTAAACCAGCAACTAATAGACAAAGGTTACATAAAAGCTTGCAAAATGTTTAAAGGCAGCCGAGTTAAATGGTGAGCCTACTATACACAATGCACACAGTGGTTGCTATTGCACTACAATTAGATATACACAATAAAGAAACTATTCATACTGCAACATTTGTATCCATACAATAGTCAACAGTTAATATGAACGGATCATGCATGCTTTCAAACATTTAACCAACGGGCAAAACCAGGAGTCTCATTGCGCTTGGATCAAATCTATAAACCTCCATGTCAGTGTTCATCAAACCAGTTTGCTTGCATTCGATTATTTATGACAATCCATTGTTAGCTATGCCAAGCTATTGGCACATTTTGTAAATCCCTAAAGCACCACACTACAGATCTCCTGGAGGAGTTAACAGGGGAGGGGTGGTGGACCATTGGAGTTGGTGCAGCTGAGAGCACACAGGCTGTTCCAGGGGGGGGTCAGTACGCATGACCGGGCCCGTACAGGTGTGGTCCGCGCTCGCCGCCATTCTCCCCCCCGGTGTACTTCCCCTGACACGCCAAGCTGTTCACCTACGGGCAGGAAACAAAAAATAAAACTGAAACTCGTCACACAGCACCAACTGGCCACGCTTATCGCATGGCTGATCAGATGGACGAAGGATTTATTATTGAGGTCTACCTAGGGCTGCTCGATTATGGAAAAAAATCATAATCACGATTATTTTGGTCAATATTGAAATCACGATTATTCGAACGATTATTTTTGAGATTGAAAACATGATGCAACTGAGAAACACTTTGTAATTTCGATTTTCTTTTTTGGTCAAAAAGAAAATGTTCAAATCTAAAAGAAGGTAAAGATATATATATATCCAGCTGTTCAGCTTTCTATAAAACATTTAATAAAAATAAAATAAAATAAACAACTAAATTATATTAGTTTTGTGATCGGTTGACGCTAAAATCGAAATCGCGTGCAAATTTAAATTAATCGCCCAGCCGTAGGTCTGCCTGCATTATCGTGCCCTATAGTGTTCTAGGAAGCCTACGTAGACTTGGGACATTGGGGATCTGACGCCGTTACCTTCTGGCTTGGAACACCCTCACAACTAGCCTGGACTAATCCGGCACTAATCTGCAAACGCATCTGCCTGAGCAAAGTCTTATTTGCTCAGGCAGATGCGTCTGGCTACCCTCTGGTTCGGAAGGATTTCCAGGAGACCGGGTCCCTGGCCGGGCCAATCAACACTGTTTATCTAATGTGGGGTGGGTTTAATGTGATCACAGTGCAGAGGCGACCACTATGGGAGCGCCGTTGAGACATTTGAATGAACAACCAAGAGGGCTGCTGATGACGTGTCACATGTTTCATCGCTCTGATTGGTGCGAGGTCTATCCAATTGCATCCAAAGGCATTTTTGGTCGGCGCCCCGTTTGATGCCTGTTTGAACGCCCCTGGGAACTCACTGGCATCAGCGGAATGGTCTGGAGATGTCAGGCCAGCTTCCCGCTACACTGTGCTGCCCCCCAGCTCAACCCAGTACAGACACCTGCCTCAGCCCTCTTGATGAACTGCTCCGTGGCGGCGTTCTGGTTCTCCTTGTGGCCACGCCACGTCCGGAGGGCAGAGGCCTGCAGGGCGCGGCCGTACGAGAAGCTGAGGACCCAGGGCGTGGCCAGCGGGCAGGTGTTGATGGCGTTGAGGTTCACAGAGGCCTCCTCCTCGCTCTGCCCTCCTGAGAGAAAAGCCACTCCTGCACAAGGAAAAAGGGGAAAAAAAACATCCATGAAGGTGTCCCATGACATGCCTCCAGGGGTTGCCGTTACAAGCCGTTTTGAAAATCAGCCTCTTCTGACATCAGAAGTGGGCGAGTCCACCTAGATGTGTGACGGATAGATGAGTAACGTTTGCTACAGTAGTTCACTGGGTAGGCCGGCAGACTGATCTATCCAGCACACATCTAGGTGGACACGCCCACCTGTGACGTCAGAAGAGGCAGATTTTCAGAATGCTTGTAACGGCTACCCCTGGTGGCATGTCATGGGACCTTTAACAGCTAAGAGTAATAACGTGGTGGTTTATGTCTCCCTCTGGTGGGGGGGTGGGGATGAGAGGAAGTGACCTGTAACGGCCGGTGGAACAGTGCGCCGCAGGGCGGTGACCGTTGCCATGGCTACCTCCTCCGGGCTGTACTTGGTGGAGCAGGCGTGTCCGGGGGTCACCATGTTGGGTTTGAGCAGGGTGCCCTCCAGGTACACATGGTGGTCTGACATGGCCTTGTAGACCGCGGCCAGCACCTGGGGAAACCAACACCCGGCTCCTGAGTCTGAACGTGGCTCCGGACATTCCCCTCGTTCCCGTCTTTTCAGGATGGTTTATTGTCATATGCACAACAATTACAGAAGCAGGTGCTGGCAATGGAATTCTTGAGTCTCAGGCTCCTTCATTAGCGCAGTATAAAAAGGAAGGTATAAGAGAAACACAAGTAATTCCGCTTTTCCACCGCACATGTAGCTCGACTCGACACGACTCGACACGACACGACTCGACACGGTAGCAGCACGGGTCCTTTTCCACCGCAAATAGTACCTCCTGGACGTGGGCGGGGTCGGCTGCGCGAAAGGGCCGTGACGTATTTTTGTACGCGACGCAAACAACACCTACGCAACCCACACATGGACAGAACCCACATAACAACAATGGAGGACATCGATGCGATGGTATTCGTGTTCGTATTATTAGCTGGCATGTTGAAGAAGTTGAAGAAGTGGAATATGTTGGCTGTGGCGCTGCTATGGCTGTTACCAGCATGGTTGCCATGTCGCTCTCGTGACTTCGTCACACTCTCTGGCCAATCAGTGGCCGGCTGTCTGCCGACGTCACCTTTTAGCATCGGCTCAGCTCGCTTGGAACCTAGAGCGAGGCGGTACTAGAAAAAGCAGCCACTTCAGGTACCAGATACCATGTTTTCGCGGTGGAAACGCAAAAAATGCGAGTCGAGTCGAGTCGAGTCGAGTCGAGCTGGTACCATGCAGTGGAAAAGCGGCATAAGAGAGCTGAGACCTAAATAAACTAAAATTAATAAATAATGTATAATACTGGACATGAATAAGTAGAATAAAATAAAAACACAATAACAACTGTAATGTATACATAGATGCAGTATAAACAGGTGTGAAATGTAAGCAGACATTGTTTTACAGATGTTTTTATTTTGCTGACGTGTGTACCGGTTGCTTGGGTGTGACGCTGTGCCGGTATCCGTCTCAGAGGACATGGGAGGCAGATCACGGAGGACCTACCTTCTCAGTGACATACTGGCAGCGCTTCAGGTCATGATCGCCGTCGGGCAACAGCTCCGGCTCGATGATGGGCACGATTCCATTCTGCAAAGCAGGAAACGCACATAGGATGGGGACTGAAGGCCGATTTATAGTCCTCCGTTAAGTGCTGTCCGTAGACTGTCCGTCAATGCAAGGGAGACTGCAAGAATCCTCTAACAAAATCATTTCTGGAATCACTTTTCCCAGTTTGACTTTGCACCTTATTTACTTCATCCATTGTTTACTTTGCACATTAAGGACCAATAGAACACCAAACACGATTTGAAAAGCTTTTGGAAGTTTACTTACAACACTATTTACATGGTTTGTAGTCAACATATAAGATCGATCGGTTAGCGAATCGCTTTGCGTATCCGACATCCCGATGGAGAACTTCGAATGCTCCAGGGGTTTCCGTAGTTACGGAGTCGGATTACGGAGTCGGAGTAGTACACTTGGCCTTGGCCCTTGGGGCTCTAGAAGGACCATCGTACCAGCTTTGTAGCCAAAGCTCAAATGCTACGGGGCGATGGTGCTGAACTCCTCACCTGCTGGCAGATGCTGCAGTAGCGCGCCAGGACGTTAGCGTTCTCCGTGATGGCCAAGCTCGAGGGATTGGTGTCACTGATCTTGAGCACGCAGCGCCACTTAGCGAAGGAGGCGCCGTCTTTCTTATACTGAGCGCATCGCTCGGACAGCCCGTCCAGGCCTGCGGGGGGGTTACAGGAGAGATCACGAGAGTGCTTCACAGATAGTATCACCGTGTGGGAGAAAGAAATACGAAACCAAAACAACGCATACACACAAAATAACTAATTATACAAACCAACTAATGAACTAAGGTAAACGTATCCTACCCTGTGTGGTGGTTTCCCCACTAGTGCCAGCCAATGGAACAACGCCCTTGTCCACCTGAGAATGAAAGGATGACAGATACGTTTGTTTTAAATGCACAAAAACCTTTTGTATTCACTGTACAAAAACAGTACTTTGACCCAACTGTGTGCGCACGTGTGTGTGCGCGCGCGTGCGCGCGTGTTTGCATAGGCCTACCAGCACCGTAACCCCACCTTGACACCAATCATCCAAACCCATCTGTGGGTGCACCTGCATGTGTGTGCACGCAGATGTGCGCGTGCGTGTATGTGCACGTATGCGTGCGTGTTTGTGTACCAGCACCATAACCCCACCTTGACACCGATCAGGATGCCGCGGTCGCGGATCATCTTGACGAAGGGCACGCCGCCGTCCGAGTGCTGGTAAAGCGTCTCGTGGAAGAAGATCACTCCGCCGATGCACGCGTTGATCCGCTCGTCGGCACTGAACAGAATCTGCCGGTACTGGCGGCGGTTCTCCTCCGTGTTCTCCACGCCCACCTGGGCCAGCCGCTTGGCCATGCTGCCTGTTAGAGCACAAACACACCGGGCTCGCCCACGCTGCCAGGGACACGCTTCATCCCATGACCGACACTCCACACCGAGTTGCCTCACACAAACAAAGTTTCACTTTCGCTTTCCGAAAAGGACACGCTCTTTGGATGAGTGACACAATTCTTTTTACAGTCACTTAGACACCGTAAGTCACTATCCAAAGCGACTTACGGTGTCTTCTTGAGGACTGAATAGGAAACGTGTAGCTCGTCTAAAGTGTGTCTTTGTGGACGGTGTGGGTTGAGCTACACGCCGCAAAGGAGGCCTGTTGCTCAGAGGCGCCGCGTCCCATTAGGCATACCAGGCAATTGCTTGGGGCCCCGGGCCACTACTAGGGCCCCCAAAATGCCCCCCCCAAAAAAATAAAATAAAAAAATAACAATAATCGCTCCATACCCCCCCGTCCCCCCCCCCGTCCCCCGTCAACAATCGCCCCTAAGAATTTTTGCTTGGGGCCCCCACACTACCTCGCAACGCCCCTGCTGTTGCTGCGGACACAGGGTACACAGGGGAGGGAACCCACCCGCCTCCCGGACTGCCCCCCTCTGGCCCCTACACCATCCTGGCCACCGCGCCTCATCTAGTTCTAACAAGGCCAATAACAACACGTTTGATGCGTTTAGCGTGGTGTACGGAGAGCGGGACAGACCAACAGACTCGTCCGCCGCCAGGATGCCCTTCCCCGGAGCGACAATGCGGAGCGCTGTGTCCTGGAGGTCCTTCTTCTGCACGGCGGACAGCGTGGGGCCCTGGTGCGTCATGCTGGGCAGATGGCCTCACAATCTGCCTTGGAAAACACAACCAAATAGCATGGAGCAGTACATTTTCAGTCAAACTTTTTTTGTTGTTTTCTATTTGCAATTTGAATAAAATAATACATAAACACATCTAACTCGAATATCAGCTAATTGCATTTAGCAGCGGGCAAAGTGTTAGTTTAAGAGACAAAGGTATGGTTTTTGAAAGGTTCAGCTGCATACATACGTAGCCTATATGGATTACAATTAAGTTAATTTATAATCGTTACAAGACATGTTTATTGCTTAGAATCAAAGGCAATAAGTAACCTAGTTAATGATCATTAGTCAAACCTAAACGTATGAACTAGGAATGTACATTCAAAGGTGGTAGGCCTATACAACTTTTCCTAACTGGATTCATTATTTGAAGTAATATGATACTCTTAATTTGTTTTTGGCTTGGAAGCAAAGTAATTGATTGCACTAAATGAAAAAACAAACATAAATGTAAAGAATAAAAAACGAAATTATATCTGAATATACTTCAGGAATACATAATATTTACTCATTTAAACTTTTAACAGGTCTTCCTTTATCCTCATGAATGAGTAGTGTATCTGCCTATGCTATGAGTTCCTATGAATTGATGGACCGATAAACAAACAACTGTCTCAAGTAGCCTACAGACAACGTATTCAAAGAAGAGTAAACGGTCTTACCGGACTGGGAGTCAGAGAGGATCGCTGGGGATGGCCGGGGAGACGGACACTGTCGCAGACTCCCTGACAGATGTAGTTTGTATCCACGGTAACTGTGTCACACCTCACAAGCCGACGCCCCATGGGCGGGCCTACACACCACATGATGTCATGGAGAATTCAGAAATGAGGACAAGTTTTGACTAATCATTCCAATGCATCTGTGGGAAATCTAGGTTGTACGAAGTAGACCATGTCTTAAGACTGTGATTGAACACACATTGGTCAAAACATCCGCTGGGAAAAACACACGCACACACACACACACACACACACACACACACACACACACACACACACACACACACACACACACACACACACACACACACACACACACACACACCAACAGTTTTAACAGAAAACTAACAAAGATAAAGTGGCATTCAACTTTTTTTTAAAGTTGATCTTAATTCTAGCATTATCATTTTAAAAGAGCGTTTGGATCACATTATGGTCATCTGTGTATATAGGTTTGGTTACACCCCCATAAAGTAACCTAATTTTTAGCAAAAACCATACCTCTCAGCTATTTATATCTTAATTAGATGAAATGTGCCCCGGGCAAAGTGCTGAATTCCCCAGATGATTGGATCCTCACCCTTAAATCCCCAGGAGAACCAAGAGTCTCTGAGCGATTCATGCACTCAGTGGCTTCGTGCCCCAGCAACCACGGAACATTCCAGAGCGCTTGATATAAGAAAAAATAAATCATGGTGTCGCGAGAATAAAGTAAGATACAGGAGGGTCATTTTGTTCGGCATGTGTCAACATGCATACGTCTTGCATTTGAATATGAGTTGTATCGTATTGAGCCTAGGTTGTAAGCTTTGAGAAATCAATTTTCTTTTATCGATAATTACTATACATAATGAAATGGATAATTAAATAATACGAGCATATAAGCCAAGGTTTAACATAGGACATGCATAGAAACAGTGCCATTGCAATTTAATCTCTTTAAATTATTCCTATTACCAGTATTTGTTTAAGTCCATTGTAATTATGATGACAAGCCTCTTGCTCAAGGACACTACAGTTGGTCTGCAGATATACGGGAATCAAACCCAGTACCATTCAGCCGGTACTGTCTGAGAGTCCATCTGTTACGGGGGTCAAACCCAGTACCATGCGGCTGGTACTGTCCATGCGCCCCCCCCCCCTCCCCCGGGCCCTGATGCGCAGCGTTGAGAGACAGCCCGCAGCCGCCCGGCATCCCCTTCCCAGTGACAGTGGGTCAGTGTGTCTGTGGGACCGGATGTGGGCCACTGGACCAGAGACTGCTGCCAGAGCCACCCAGAGACCCTGCAGACCCACTGAAGACAGGGGCCTGAGGAGGGGAGCCCAGAGTCAGGAGGAGGGGCGTCCCCGGCTGTCAGGCACCGTTCCGGAGACGCCCGGGACAGAGGCGGGAGCGGCCGCGGTTATATCCGGCCCGCGCTCCGCTGGGGCTCCACGTTTTCAAACGGTCCTTTGTACCTAATTAAAAGCGCGTCGTGATGAGCTGGAGCGAGGCCTGGTTTTGCCGTCCTATTAGGGCCGGTGGAACGAGGTCGCTCTGCACCCGGGGCTGCTCCAGAGGAGAGGGGGCAGGACGTGGAGGAGGATGCATCATCGATGTTGCTCTTCATCGGACTAAAATACACAGAGGTACACAGGAAAGTTATTTCCAAAAGAGGAACATTCACCATTGATAATATAGTGTAATACGTTGGTGAATGTTCCACCGCAGTGGGGAGCTACACTGTGTGCAATATGAGATGGGGATAAGGGATTCCCTGACCCAGTAACAGCCCAGTCGACATTGGGGCGTCACAATAAGGATTTATGTATCAAGGTTAAAGACCACTGACAATAAACGACTCCCCTAGTCAAGTAAGCTGCCCTTGAGCAAACGTACAGGGTAGGTGTGAGCACTTGGCTGTGTAGAACATGTAGGCCTACTGAGGTTTAGGGTATTTGTGAGCATATGGCGCCTTTTGTTAGCATATAGCATGGGTCGGACTACAAATGAGTATAAACATCAAGTAAACTCAAAAGGCCTGGATTTAGTGACAGTCAGCTAAAATGTCGATTCTCCACGGGTCTCAAATCCCAGCAGATAACTGTGGTAATTAAATCGAATTCCAATTAAACTATTGAAATAAAAATGTTAAAATTGATGTAATATATATTAGCAACTACCCCACTGAGGTAAAGCAGTAATGTCACTCACTACTAAATCGAACAACACTGCTCACTCCACTGAACGGGGGGGGGGGGGGGGGGCAGCACTGCCCTAGTCCTGATCCGCTTGGCCAAGCACCTCATCCACAGTCAAAGTTCCCGGTAGTGGTCCTGCGGGGACCAGAGTCCCCTCGTGGCCTGGGCCTCGCGGCCCGGATGGTTCCGGAGTTTCAGGACCGCCTCTACGGGGATTTCTTGAGCAGCCGGGGGTCGAACAAGGTTCCGTAGAAGAACTTCTGGCTCTGGAAATGATCCAGAGTGTGAAGGGGGTGTGTGGGGTCCTTACACAGCAGCTAATGGTAGGGCAAGCGAGGGTGAGTTAGGAAGCACCCTTCAAACTGGCCCTTCAGACCGCTTCACATAGACATTATAGAGGAAGACGCTTCAACAAGACATCATTCAAAGGTAATAAACATAATAATACACACTCAGGGCAGGTACATCAAGAACAATGTGCATTCGCCTTATAGATATGTGTCCGCCAGTGATGGAAGACCTGAATGTTACTCATTGTTTTTGTTTTGTTTTTTAAGTACACATCCCTACCGGGCTGACTAGAAAGACGGACACAAATCTACCAAGAATAGTGGAGTGCAGTAGATGGGCGGTTTGACTATCAGACCAAAGGTCTGTACTTGGTACTGACCCAGTACTGGGTTCAATCCCCCAACGTCTGCCCTTAAGCTGTAGGCATCCTTGAGCAAGTTGCCCAGCAGGTAAACACCCTACCTGTCCCCTGACGACCTTTCATTTAATTTACCGCAGGTCACTCTGGGTTCAAGCGCCTGCTCTGTGACGAAGCACCAGAGTACTAAACGGCCGTACCAGGACGTGGCCGTACCTCTCCCGGCCATCACCAAGGACCACAGGGCGATGCCCAGGGGCCACCAGTCTGCTGCGCGGGTGTAAGGACCTCCGCCCAGAACCTCAGGAGCTGCAGACACACATCCACCACGACAACCATCAGGCAGCCTATTGGCTGCAGGGGCTCACGCATCACATCCTGTTAGATGGCTTTAAGCTCCCGGCCTTAAACGTGTAAAACAAAATATATTCAACGACTGTTAAGTGTTGGCAATTGTGCGCCTTCCCTCCTGCATCTTTGAGTGGAGTGGTTATTATTAGACAGACAGACAGACGTGCAGACAGACGTATTGGCGGACACACAGGCAGAACTGACACACAGGGACAGAGAGGCACTGCAGACCAATTTGAGAACAGGCCTATTTCTGTCTTGACATCGTTTTAGAGTTGAATGTAAAAAAAGCCACGCTAAACATCCTCGTCGTTGTTGACATATTTCCATATTCTATCTTTGAAACTTAACCTCCGGGTGGGTTTCATTTTGCCAACACTGAACTAGAAAACTAATGCTTATTATCTCATTAATATTAACATACTAATTGATAACTAATAGATGACCCTGGGGTTTCATCAGAGGGGGGCGTTGAATCGGTGAGATTCGATCTTTGTGCTTGGTGACTCCTGAATTATTATCTTTCATGTATCAATCCCATTGTATGCATAAGCCTACAGAGAGCAGGGCACTACACCGTGCAGCCTTTAAAAGCTCTCACCCATGTATTCGATGGTCCCACATGAAGGCCCTTCCTCCATGTCTCAGGTGGCCGGAGAGCCCGAAATCTGCCAGGTGGAGATGGCCTTCGTTACAGGAGAGCAGTCAGGGGGATTATAAGCCGAGGAGGAGGTTTGTTTAAATATGTATGTGTTACAACTGCCACATGTGTAAGGTTGTGATCCATTCTTGACTTGATTGATTGACATGATGGCTTTCTTTTTTGACTCTTTTAAAAACATGTATAGATAATATATATATAGGATATGTTTATTCAGGTGGAATGATTATGATCAATATACCTTGTAGTCAAGAGAATGTTTTCCATCTGCAAAGAAAGCAAAAATTCCCAGAAAGATGTTAAGAAACGAGAATCCCTCCTTTGTAATAGTCTCGCCCGTAATCATTCCTAAACGAGTTATTTTACAAAACTCTTTTCTTAGCTTCACATGATCCCTGAATCATGCAGAAATCCTACAGAAGACAAAAAAAGCAGCAAACTTCTGATTTCCACATTAAGGTAAACTAAAACACGTTGATAGAAACCATTGAAACATTAAGCAATACAACGTGTTAAATGCCACCGCAACACAAACCTAACGCGCTCCCCAGCTCTGCAGCGAACAGGCGAACATCGTCTTCCTCAAAACTCCCGCTGAGCAGCCAGTAGGTGTGCAGGTCCCGGCTGGTGCAGACCTCAGCTACTGGGGGGCAGCAGACACAGCAGACACAGGGTGGCGAGGCCCTGTCCAAGGTTCTGCAGTAGGCCAACTCACCCACTGGGTGGCAGCAGACACAGCCGACACAGGGCGGTCAGGCCTTTAAAACCGACGGACCACGCAGAGCGGGAAGTACCTGCTCGGTTCTTTCTGGTACTACAGCGGTACTTAATGCAGAAAACCAAGGAGAAGGTAAATGATACGATCACCACAATGAAGGCTGCAGGAGGCAGCTCAATCAAGAAATATTTTTTTTTCCAATTAGTTGAGTCCGAGTTTGTGAAGTTTAAAGTTAAATAAGCTAAAAGTCTATATCAATTTAATATTTTGATTTTTGTCAAAGTTTGATAATTGGCCTACAATATAGACAAGGGTTTAGTGTTGCCAGATTTGGCCAGATTTGGCCAGATTGGGCGGAAAATAGGACCCAATCTGGCAACACTGATACTGATTATGGAATGTAAAAAGGATGACAATACCATCATACTGGGAAAAGACTCTCAGACGGAGAACAATTTGTGAGACACAGGAACACTTTTATTGACAGAAACAGGAAATTTCAAACAATGTTTACGCAAATATACTGCACTGAACCGTTTGGGTTGAAATGTTGGGACGAACATAGATTTTGGTTAACATGTGACTGGATGAACGGGCACAGCAGCACACATAAAAACAAACAACCAGCTTACAAAAATATCAGAAAATACTTTGATAAAAAGTGCTTTAGTTTTAAAATTAGAAAACATCAGCCGATAGCCGCACCACACGTTTCCATGAGGATCAATTTCACCTACCAAAGTGCTATAAATAATTGAACAAGTATAGATATATATATATATATATATCTCTATATATATATATATATATATATCATTTTATATATTTACGTTGCACTGTTCATGATGTATATTGCACCGGTTTGAAATAGGAGGCGTAAAAGGCAGAAAAGACGGGCTTTCTTAGTAAAAAATAAAATAATCTGTGGTACTTTTATAGCGATAGCCCTTCCTGTCAAAGTGACGATCATACAGGCGTATTCTTATTCCCTCAATATCTCAGTTTCAAAATAAACTAAATCCAAACACCGTAATAGGTGACGTATATAGCAGGGGAACCCCCAGACCTAAACTCTGGCGCTGAGGATCGAAAACAGGATCTGAAAGCGCTTCCAACGTGTCCATAAACTTCAAGCATGCTAACTGATCAGACAGGCTGTGTTCCCAGCCAGCGGGAACCGGCTTCATCCGGCTAACACACACACACACACACACACACACACACACACACACACACACACACACACACACACACACACACACACACACACACACACACACACACACACACACACACACACACACACACACACACGTAATGAGTCTATGTGGGATGAGTTTACGCGGCACATTAAAACATATTCAACTGAAATGACAACGCGAATGTTTCGTTTTTGGTCAGCATTCCACTTCGGGAATGTCCCAATCGCCCGGACACAGTTAAAGCCCGGTATTGGGACCATCATCATCATCAACATCTGCAGGTAATACTTGTATGTTCTCATTTTGCATTTTAACCATTTGTAGTTCAAACAGCCCCACCCAGACACCTGCAGCCAGCGCACCAGCCTGGGCCAGCAGAGACGCACACACGTATATCTACCACCACCACCACAACAACCACCACCACCACCACCACCTCCCTCATTTACCACCATGCCCACCACCCTCATCAACACCCCCAACCATGACCCCCCCGACCACCACCCCCAAAACGCGCGAGGCCGTGTTCCTCCAGGCAGACGGGTGTCGCGGCGTGGGGAGCGTCTTCACTTGCGGCGGCTGAAGATGCTCTTCTTGCTGGAGCTCTTGTCGGCCGAGCTGAAGCCGATGAGCAGGCGGGCCTTCTCGTCTTCCTCCTGCTGCTGCTGCTTCATGCTGCTGTCCAGCTTGGCCTCCAGTGCCTTGCGCGACTCCGTTCCCTGCGTGGGCTTCAGACGCAGCTTCTCCTTGATCATCTGCAGGAGGACCGCGGCGTCAGCGGGACACAACATCGATACGGCGATACAGCGTCGCCCTGCTTCTTACGATACGAGAATCGATACACTGGCCGCTCCGAATATCGATGTAATATTTCAAGTTTTTGTTTTTCTTTTAAGACAGGAAATGTCGCCCCAAATATCGATATTTTAATTAATAAAATAAGGCGCTCTACACGTGAATGAAGGAAACCTGAACGGAAAATAGCTAGCCAAAGATGAGACAAAAAATAACAAACAAAAAGCTATTATGTTTTTACAAACGCAGCATTGCTGCCTCTTCTTTCGCACCGCACTTGGATCGACACTTTACCCGGACCGTGACGTGTGTGAAGGCGTCTGATGGTGAGAGAAGAGGAGAGAAGGTGTGGGATGTGTACCTGGGCGACGAGCGCCTTGCGGCTGTCCCTCTTCACCGCCATGGCGAAGTCCAGCCAGGTCCAGGTGTTGTTGTGGTACTCCAGGCAGGGCAGCACCAGGTTCAGGTCCTTCCAGTCCACACTGCTCTTCTCTCCCTGGAGACAGAGGGGGCAGAGAGATGATATCAATCCGGGAGACAGAAAAGGAGAGAGAGAGAGCAGAAGAGAGACAGGACGGTGAGAGACAGACAGAGATGGAGAAGAAGAGACAGAAAGGAGAGAGAGAGAGAGCAGAAGAGAGACAGGACGGTGAGAGAGAGCAGAAGAGGGGCCCACCTTGTAGCTGACACAGAGCGGCACCTGGGGGATCTTGACGTAGATGAAGGAGTTGTTCATGGCCGCCCGCTCCTTCATCTTATCGATGTCGTCCACCGGGTGCTGGGGGGGGGGCAGCCGTTAAATACTCCTCCTGTCTGATTGTGTCTCAATGGGGGAGGGGGGAGGGGGGGGGGGGGGGGTTTACCTCCGGTGTCTTCCGGAAGGACCTCCGGACTCCGGTGCGGTTGGGGCCCTGGGCCGCCGCCTTGCTGGGCCCCAGCGGCCCCAAGGAGTCCTCCGACAGCTGGCGCACCTTCGTCTGGACCCCTGGGGAGACAGGGCCCTCAGGGTCAGTGGGGGGCGCTGGCTCTAACTCACTGTACCCCCTGGACTCTAACACACTGGACCCCTGGACTCACTGTACCCCTAGACTCACTGTACCCCTAGACTCACTGTACCCCCCCTAGACTCACTGTACCCCCCCTAGACTCACTGTACCCCTAGACTCACTGTACCCCCCCTAGACTCACTGTACCCCTAGACTCACTGTACCCCCCCTTAGACTCACTGTACCCCCCCTAGACTCACTGTACCCCCCCTAGACTCACTGTACCCCCCCTAGACTCACTGTACCCCTAGACTCACTGTACCCCCCCTAGACTCACTGTACCCCCCCTTAGACTCACTGTACCCCTAGACTCACTGTACCCCTAGACTCACTGTACCCCTAGACTCACTGTACCCTTAGACTCACTGTACCCCCCCTAGACTCACTGTACCCCCCCTAGACTCACTGTACCCCCCCTAGACTCACTGTACCCCCCCTAGACTCACTGTACCCCCCCTAGACTCACTGTACCCCCCCTAGACTCACTGTACCCCTAGACTCACTGTACCCCTAGACTCACTGTACCCCTAGACTCACTGTACCCCCCCTAGACTCACTGTACCCCTAGACTCATAGTACCCCCCCTAGACTCACTGTACCCCTAGACTCACTGTACCCCTAGACTCACTGTACCCCCCCTTAGACTCACTGTACCCCCCCTAGACTCACTGTACCCCCCCTTAGACTCACTGTACCCCCCCTAGACTCACTGTACCCCCCCTAGACTCACTGTACCCCTAGACTCACTGTACCCCCCCTAGACTCACTGTACCCCCCCTAGACTCACTGTACCCCCCCTAGACTCACTATCCCCCCTAGACTGCAGCAAACACTCTGGCGTTGACTCGCTGGCAGGGGCCGTGGAACTGGCCATCGACCGCCTGCTACGGATTACAGGGGGGGGGGGGACGGACATCCTGTCAGACCTACCGGTGGTCACCAGCCTGAACTTGTCCTCCTCGTCCGCCACCTCCTCTTCCTCCACGTTGCGTCCCGGGAAGAAGAAGCCCATCATCCTCTTGAAGAACTGGTACATGAGCTGGATGGTGAGAGGCACCACGTTCACCTGGGGGGAACAGACACAACCATCATCATCATCCTCCTCATCATCCTCATCCTAACCTTCATCATCTTCCTCAACCTAACCATCATCCTCATCAACCTCATCCTCACCATCATATCTGTGAGCCTTGGGGTCTGAACCGAGGACCTTTGGGTGGAGTCAAACTGAACCCAGGCCCTTTGGATGGAGTCAAACTGAACCCAGGACCTTTGGGTGGAGGGGCAAACTCTGTCACCCCTGGTCCTCCCTGCCCCTGAAGCTGTTCCCTAGATGCCTTGATGTGGTGTGGATAGCAGCGGTACAGTAGCCTGGCTACTGCCAGACCAAGCTCCATCATAGATTGAGCTTCAAAAGTTCCTTCAAAAGTCAACTTAAAACCTATCTCTTCAGGACCACCTACATCATTTGACAAATCATCCTCCGCCATCTTCCACTCTCTCCCGCTCTCTTAATGTGTTGCCTATTGTTGTGGTGGTGTTTATTTTTTTCCCCTTTGTTTGATTGTCTGTATGTATTCCTTTCTTATTTGTAAAGCGTCTTTGAGTATTTAGAAGAGCGCTATAAAAAACGGATCAATTATTATTATTATTATTATTGAGCTTGGTCTGGGGAAGCTGCTGTCATTATCTTCAGCTCAACAGGCGGGATCAACGGGCCTAGTTCAACCGACTCTGTAAGCAATTGGCTGCTTGCCGTCGCTTCCCTGTCGTCATTGTGTTAAACCAGCCAATAGCGCGCCAGGGGGAGAAGCCAGCTTGGTGAATGGCTCCCGCAAAAACGTATCGGAAGCAGAAAGAAATGTATCGCTCTTCTCCAGACCCTTCTGCAGGGCGAATTCAAATCGGCCGCATAACAGGCGGGGGGTACCCAGTCTAGCGGTAGAGCGGGGTTCGGCTCACCTCAAAGTGCTCCTTCACCGAGATCCCGCCCACCGGGGGGCGCACTTTGCTGAAGATGCGCAGAGCGAACTGCCGGCCGGACTGACTCTGGCTCTGGGGCCGCAGCACCACCTGGTGGAAGGGGAGGGAATGACCGGTTAACTCCAGGGAAACAGAAGCATGCGAAAAACGAAAAGCATACCAAAAAAATAAATTGAAGAAGTTAATCAAAAGTGAGCGAGATGGATGAGAAACGATAGAGAACACGATGGACACGGCACTGAATGCGTCGGTTGATTGAAGGCATTCCTGGCTAGCATGCAGCCGATGGATTCGTCAGCGTGCGACATGGAACATGAATGTGTTGCTGGGACCGTTCATCTGGACACACAAGATGGAGTCCAAAACAACCACCACCACCACCACCACCACCACCCACCACCACCACAACAACACGAACCCCTAGCGCCGCTCTGCCAGTGCTGTACATACCCTCACTCGCTGCACAGAGAAAACCAAGGACAGCAGAGTTATTCATGTACAGCCACCTCTAAGCTTTGTGTACAAACAGACAACCGCATCATCACTACAAATGCTACTGAAACGTTCCTTGTGGTCGCGCGAGGCCGGGGGAAAAGGTCAAACGGGTCATTGTGCGTTGTTGTCCCCTCCGGGGCGGACAGGGGCGTCCTCTAGAGGGGAGACGGACGTTCAGACGGGCGGGCGGGGCTCACCTTGTAGGAGGCGTTGGGCAGCAGGTTGTTCATGGTGAACCAGCCCAGCTCCAGCAGGTGCTCCGCGGTGTCGTCCGACTTGTTGAGCTGGAAGGAGCAGCAGAACGAGGGGGTCAACCTCCACAGCAAGGGGGTCGACTTCAACAACCAGGGGTGTCACGTCCACAACCAGGGGGTCACCGTCCACAACCAGGGGGTCACCGTCCACAACCAGGGGGTCACCGTCCACAACCAGGGGGTCACCGTCCTCAACCAGGGGGTCAGCGTCCACAACCAGGGGGTCAGCGTCCACAACCAGGGGGTCACCGTCCACAACCAGGGGGTCACGTCCTCAACCAGGGGGTCAGCGTCCACAACCAGGGGGTCAACGTCCACAACCAGGGGGTCAACGTCCACAACCAGGGGGTCACCGTCCACAACCAGGGGGTCACCGTCCACAACAAGGGGGTCACCGTCCACAACCAGGGGGTCAACATCCACAACCAGGGGGTCAACATCCACAACCAGGGGGTCAACGTCCACAACAAGGGGGTCAACGTCCACAGGGACAGATGGCGACGATCCCCCGAGAACTGCTCTGAGACCGGCTCCCAGGCTGGTTCCCAGACTGGGAGCCCCAAGACCCACTCCGGGAACCGCTCTGAGAACCGCTCAGAGAACCGCTCAGAGAACCGCTCAGAGAACCGCTCAGAGAACCGCTCAGAGACCGGCTCCCAGACCGGCTCCCAGACCGGCTCCCAGACCGGCTCCCAGATCCCATCAGGCCTGCGCATACATTAAGCTGGACGCGGCACCCGATTGGCCGGTGCCCACCTTGCTGTACATGAACCTCTGCAGCTCCAGCTCGGCGATGCCCAGCTGGCCGTCCTCCTCCGTCAGGCACCAGCTGGCCTGGGCGAAGAAGATCTCTGTGCGCCGCACCACGCTCACGTCCTCCGGGGGCTTCCGCAGCTCCAGCTTGTTGGCCCGCTGCAGCTGGAAGTCCTTGAAGCACCTGGGGGCACACACACACACACACACACACACACACACACACACACACACACACACACACACACACACACACACACACACACACACACACACACACACACACACACACACACACACACACACACACACGGACACGCACACACACACACAGAGGCACGCACACACACACACACACACACATTAGTGAGGACACGCACTTACACACATGAAGACACTCACACACAGAGGTACGTGCACACACACACAGACGGAGGCACACACACACACACAGACGGAGGCACACACACACACACACACACACACACAAGGACACAGCAGGACTAGAGCAGCAGCGACGTAGAGAAGAGGAAGTCACGGTGCACGGCGTAGGGACGAGGGCGCACCTGATGAGGATGTTGAGCTCCTCGCTCTTCATCTGCATGTCCGTCTTCTCCTGGTCCAGCTGGTTCTGCAGCCGCAGGTTGACCTCCTGCAGGTCCTCCCCACTCTGCTCCTCGGGCTGGGTCTGCAGACGGGGCAGCGTTCAGACCGGACGGCGTTCAGACCGGACGGCGTTCAGACCGGACGGCGCTTTACCCACCGGCGGCCGCTCTGAGCCAATCCACACACAGTCAACGCAAAGACGCCTCGAGAGGGGCCATTCAGGATCACAGGGATTTTGCGCGATTCTACTCGCGAACTAGGCCTGCACAAATAATCGATAGTAATCGCAATCTCAAATCGCCTCTGTGTGGATTTAAGTTTTAATTTCTTTTTTTTTACAGTCTTCATTTACAGGTGTGTGGAGTTGGTTCTGTATATTTAAAAGGCCAGCATTAAAGACAATGTGCTGCTGTTTTTGATACTGCACTTTAATCAGTTATAAATGGCCTCAGAAACACACCGTGCTAGAGGTGCCAAAAAACTATGTTTGGTACTGCCATTATTTTTTTGTGATGGTTCATGTGTGCAATAAGAATTACATTTCGTGAGAAAAAACCTTGGCAGAGAATCGTGATATAAATTCTAAGCTAAAAAATCATGATTCATATTTTTCCCCGAATCGTGCAGGCCTACCAGGGGGAACGGCAACTTGGAGGAGAATGAGATTGTTTCCGTTTGCGGACTCCCAGAGCTCTATATCTATACATAATACAATATACAATATCTCGGCCGAAAGCTGTATGAACCCTCGACTGTGTTTGGTTCCAAGACTTCTCTGGTAGTAGTAAAGACTCACAGTGGTGGTTATCTCAGCCATGGTTGGGGATGAATTGGCGGGAATAAACGTTGTTGTTCACAAGAGAGCCCCTCCTCCTCCTCTAATAGGCTTCAAAACAGTCGCGCGAGTGCTTTAAAGTTCATGCAATCAAACTTGTTTACTCCGCAACAAAAATGATCATTACACTTTTGAGAACAATACCCATTTTCCACCGGCGGGCACGCTTCGGACCCCGCACGCCTCAGCCCAGTAGTGAGGGTGAGGTATAGCCCAGCTCAGTTACGGCTCGCGTATCCAACGCAGACAGTGCCCTTATGGTAGGGCGGGGTTTAAGCCGGATGGCGATAGCCACGGCAGCTATGTAAACATCGTGACCCTCTCAGGCGTCTCAGGACCCCAACGGAGGAGTACTGCAAGACGAGTATGGCGCAATACGGCTCAGTCCTGGTCACGGCCACTTTTGGCGGTTGGAAACGCGACCCGTGCCGCACCTTTGCGGACTGAGCCGACCCGCACCCTCCGGTGGAAATACGCCCCAAGTGTTGCGACGCCAGGCTAGGACCAGAGAGGAGGGGAACCTTCGGTGGGGGACCCAGTAGGAGGGTGCCAGGCTGGTGCTCACCCTGATGTTGGAGTAGATCTGCTTCTCCAGGCAGCGGATCAGGGCGACGTGCTGTCGCACCGCCTCCTGCAGGTGGAGGATGCTGCTGCGCTGCTCCTCAGGGTTACTGGAGATCTCCAGCTGGAAGCGCACCCTCTGCTTCTTCTCACTGTGCTCCTGGACACACACGCACACACGCAGGCAGATGAGCACACATATACAGGCAGACACACACACCAACGCGCACACTCGAGTGTGCACTCAAACGAACACACACAAGCGTGCACACACACACACACACACACACACACACACACACACACACAGTTAAGAACACGCCCACACAAATATACACTCGCACTGAACCAGACACATACACACACAAACACAAATGAACAGAAACACAAACGGACCCACCGAAACAAAAACGGACACACACACACAAACGGAGACACACAAACGGACGATCGCACACACACACACACACACACGCAGGCACACACACACAAACGGACACACACACAGAATCAGCGGCTGTGTCTCTACCTTGCGTTTGGTTTCCACGTGCAGCAGCAGGTTGTTGACGATGTCCAGGATCATGGCGTACTGCACGGGGTTGGTGGAGATCTCCAGCTCGTGGTGGATGAGGGTGAAGGTGTCCACGGCCCCTGGGGGAGGAAGCCCACAGCAGAGCACGGCTGTGTTGAGGAGGTAGCCGGAACTCCTCCTAAACAGGCCCGTAATCTGGGACCCCCACCCTCTACGACCAGGGACCCCCACCCCCCAGGACCAGGGACCCCCACCCTCTACGACCAGGGACCCCCACCCTCTACGACCAGGGACCCCCACCCTCTACGACCAGGGACCCCCACCCTCTACGACCAGGGAACCCCACCCCCCAGGACCAGGGACCCCCACCCCCCAGGACCAGGGACCCCCACCCTCATGGAACAGGGACCCCCACCCCCCAGGACCAGGGACCTACCGGCCTGCTTCTTGAGCAGGTCCTCCTTCTCGTGCTCGTCGCGGAGCTGCGGGGGCTTGATCTGCGTGGCGAGCTCGGGGTCGATGTCGTGGCTGTAGCCGATGTAGTACATGCGGCAGCTGCAGCGCGAGATGATGCGCTGGACCTGCTGCGTGTCGTTCACCTGCGCCGGCTGGTTCCAGTCTGAGGGGGGAATGAGGACCCCTCCGGTTAATTCACCGTGCGCTCATGTTTCAACAGGAGGGCACTGGTCAGGCTGGCTCGTAAACGGCGGGGATTAGACCCCGAAGCCATTTGTTTTGAGAATAATGGCTGGCTGATGAAGTTATTGGCTGGCTAGCCGGCTCAGTCAAAACCCAAATGCCTGCTGCAGCCGCCAAATTTTTCATGGCTACAAATGGCTGAAGCTGCCACACTTCATGTCGATGTTATACTGATTTACTATATCTCAATATTTGGACCATTAAATGCCTTCAGTAAGACCTGGATTGGGCTTTGCGAGGTTTGTTTACCGGCGTTGCTATGGTTACCGGTCTTGCGTGTTCCAACGGTTTATTAGGTTTCTAATAAATCGCTGTCTAATCAATACTTCATTCACATTCGGAGTCAAAGCCCTACTATGTGATAGAATTATTACTTGATGCAAATAATTCGAGCTGGCTCAGCCAAAGCTTATCAGATGGCGGCTTATTTTGGCTTATACAGTTATTGGCTGTCGGCGGCGGAAATTCGAAATGGTGCAAATGGCAGCGGCTTCGAGGTCTAGTGGGGATACAACGTGTGGCCCACGTGTTGCAGACTAGAGCAGTGGTTCTCAAATGGGGGTACGGGTACCTTTAGGGGTACTTTGAGTACCCCTACTTTGAGTGAGTGAGTGAGTGAGTGAGTGAGTGAGTGAGTGAGTGAGTGAGTGAGTGAGTGAGTGAGTGAGTGAGTGAGTGAGTGAGTGAGTGAGTGAGTGAGTGAGTGAGTGAGTGAGTGGTACCTGTGGTGGTGCTGACCATCCCGCCAACAGCCTGTCCGCTCTCCATCAGCTCCAACACCGAGTCCAGGTTCCTCTCCCTGTGCTCCTCGATGTTCTTCACCTGAAAACAAACAGCGCCCCCCCGCAGGTCAAACTGGGGACTGCAGCTCCCTTATCAAGGTGACGTTACTCTGGGATACAGCGGACCTACTGTAACAGCCGAACCTCTGATCCAGGAGTCCTACTGTGTTATAGCAGAACCTCTGGTCCAGCAGTCCTAGTGTGTTACAGCAGAACCTCTGATCCAGAAGTCCTACTGTGTTACGGCAGAACTTCAGACTCTGGCGTCTCGCAGCCCTTTCTAGAGGAAGGGCAGCACACAGCTGGAGGCCTTGTTCCCCATCTCCCCCCCACCCAGCTAGATGGACCCGAGATGGCCTCTGGGGGGGACCAGGCCCGCCGCCTACCTCCAGCCAGAGCTGCCGGTCCTCCTGCTCCGAGGGGTTGGGCTCCATGGTGGCGAAGTACTGCATGCCGTCCAGCAGGCAGGTCCAGGTGGTCTTCTGCTTCAGCGTGTCGTTGTACCAGGCCGGGTGGTGCTCACACTGCAGCAGCTGGGCCATGGCGGCCGACACCAGCACGCAGCCGGCCGTCTCCGTGCCCCGCAGCATCATCTGGAGCAGGGGGGGGGGGGGGGGGGGGGGGGAGAAGAAGGGGATGGGGGTCAGGCGTGGGGGAAGAGGTGGGTCACTGCCAGCATCGTTTCTGCAAGCTACGTAAGCATCGTGATATAATAGCAGCCCGACACAGTGTAGCCTGCTAATAAATCCAATGAGAAAGAAGAATGCGACACATTAAACAAAGAGCAACAATGGAGGACGTCCAAGAAGGACGGCAAACTTTTGCGCGACATTTTCAATAAACGAAGATTTAGCCGGGTACTGTGTTTGTTTGTTATTATACCCGTCGCACGGAAGTGACGATTCTGTCGACCAATCAACGGCGGAGGTTACCTGGCAGTTGACCAGCTCGATGAACCAGTTGCGGTTGTAGACGTCGTCGGTCTGCGAGGCGGCGATGCCGCACAGCGGCTCACCGAGCCCGGAGTCCTCCTCCGAGAACACCACAAACTTATCGTTCTCCTCGATCAGCTTCTGCAGCATGGAGGTTCCTGAGGGAGGAGAACAGGACGTTCAGTGAGAACCTGACTGACGGAACATCAAAGGACCTTCAGCCAGAACCTGAAACATCAGAGGACTCTCAGCTAGAACCTGAAACATCAGAGGACATTCAGCCAGAACCTGAACCATCAGAGGACCTTCAGCTAGAACCTGAAACATCAGAGGACTCTCAGCTAGAACCTGAAACATCAGAGGACATCCAGCCAGAACCTGAACAATCAGAGGACCTTCAGCTAGAACCTGAAACATCAGAGGACATTCAGCCAGAACCTGAACCATCAGAGGACCTTCAGCTAGAACCTGAAACATCAGAGGACTCTCAGCCAGAACCTGAAACATCAGAGGACTCTCAGCCAGAACCTGAACCATCAGAGGACCTTCAGCTAGAACCTGAAACATCAGAGGACTCTCAGCCAGAACCTGAAACATCAGAGGACTCTCAGCCAGAATCTGAAACATCAGAGGACTCTCAGCCAGAATCTGAAATATCAGAGGACCTTCAGCTAGAACCTGAAACCTCAGAGGACCTTCAGCTAGAACCTGAAACATCAGAGGGTGATCAGCTAGAACCTGACCAATGGAACATTAGTGAACGCAGAGGAGGAGTGATCCGTTAACGCAGTAATTCTCCACCAAACGTGAGGAAGTGGAGAGATATTATCAGTTTTAAGTATTTAAGTATTATCACTTCAAGTCTGGAACTTCAGTTTTTCATGATTGTGTTTCCGAGTCTGAGAATCAACCACAGCTAACCTGGACTTCACCTTTGAGGCATTACCTCCAGGATCCCCCGAGATCCCAAATCTAATCCTGAAGGATCATCCACCTCAGCCCCGGTGTCCTGGTTTACTTTGAAGTGTTACACACCCAATATAAAAATGCTATTTCATGCCAGCTTTAAGAGACGGAAGCAGAGGTGCTGAAGTGCAGAAGTTAATGGGAAGGCTGTAAAGAAATGGCAGAGTTCACCTCATGTATGGGTTCCCATAGGCTTAACGATTGTCTCATATATGGGTGAAACTGTGAATCATTGATGGATGAGTTGGTTCATATGACCTACAGCAAAAGTGCTGTGATGCTCATATTTTCTGTGGAGAGTATAATGTCAGAAAGTGAACAAGGCATTTTTTGTCTACCGCCGAATCCTACCCTTTCCTCAGTGAGGCTGGGTCTAAGCACACTTCGCTCCCACCTCACTACTTCAACGTTGTTCTTCATCACAAGATTAAATCAGGTCAACGCCAACCTCACGTAGCCAGAGGTCCCTCCTGGGGGTTCACATGGTGATCGTGTCTGCGGTGTTTGGCCTCACGGGAGCTACATGCTAGCCCCTTTCTGATGAGAGGGAGTCACTTAAAGCTAGCTCAGGGTTCCTATAGGGTATATTCCCACCTCTACCAGGGGCTGGGGTCCTATAAGACCAGAGAGCCCCATCCTCTAAGAACAAAGTCCCCATCCTCCGAGACCGACCCCCCCCCCCATCCTGACCCCGACCCACCTTCGTTCTGGTTCTTCTCGGCGCGGGCGGGGGCCGTCAGAACGGGCGTGGGGGGGGCCGTGCTGGGGGAGTAGTTGGAGGGCGAGCGCCGGAGCTTCTTGGTCTGCAGCTGGGGGTCGATGCGCAGCCCCTTCAGCGCCTCGGTGGAGAGGTTCCTCTTCAGCACCGCCGCCTTCTTGTAGCCGTCGTACAGGCCGAAGGCGATGTTGCGGTTGGTGGTGGTCCACGATGCCCGCAGGTCCACCAGACGCAGCCGGTGGGTGTAGGAGGCGTTGCCCTCCGCCTTGGAGCTGGGGTCCTGGGGGGGGGGGAACAATCAACGTG
The DNA here is from genome assembly GCF_031168955.1 of Gadus macrocephalus. Classification (NCBI taxonomy): domain Eukaryota; kingdom Metazoa; phylum Chordata; class Actinopteri; order Gadiformes; family Gadidae; genus Gadus; species Gadus macrocephalus. Next base: position 11,685,217 of record NC_082397.1, on the reverse strand, counting down.
ATAAGAGTAAAAACATGGCTCCCGTGCACATGTTCTACCCGCGTTACGATCTCGTCGTTTAGCAGATCAGACGTTCCATCTTATTTTGGACACTTTCATTCATTTGAAGTATGGATGTCGTTAGTGATCAGGTCAGGGCATCTGGCTCATGGATGCCTGCAGGTAGACGGTGGACATTAGGGTTCGTACCCAGAACCTAGGGTTAGTCAAAGCCACAGAGACCCGCGGGCGAGGGGAACCAGTAGCGGTACAATGCCGCCCGGATAGAGGCGAGCAGGACAGCGGCCATCAGTGGCGTTGGGGGAGGGGCTCACAGCAGGAGAGCGACCATTAGTGGCGTTGGGGGCGGGGCTCAAAGCAGGAGAGCGAACGTCTGCGACTGCGGTGGGGGTTAGGGTCGGGCTCACCTCCTCCACGCGGTTGCTCTGCCGCTGGTAGCTGAGCGAGGACATGCTGAGCAGGTGGGTCTTCTTCACCTGGTGGTCGGCCGTCTCGTCCCAGGTAGAGGCCATCAGGTGCACCGTCACCTCCGACAGATCGCTGACCATCTGGGTCACGTTCCACTCCGAGATCAGACGCCTCATCACAGTGCCCGCTGGGGGGGGGGGAAGAGACAGGAGCATGTTCAATATGGTGCTGCTCAAAGAAAAATGGTCAATGGTAAATGGACTGCATTCATAAAGCGCTTTTCTAACCAGTGGCCACTCATCACGCTTTACAATACTGCCTTACATTCACACATTCATTCACACATTCACACACCAACGGCGGTGTCAACCCTGCCAGGTGACAGCCAGCTCGTCGGCATCAGTCAGGGTGAGGCGTCTCAGGGTGACACTCCGCTAGGAGAAGCTGGGGTTCGAACCGGCAACCTTCCGGTTACCAGTCAACCCACTCTACCTCCTGAACCACATGCCGATAAGATAGAATGAGAGCCACACCAAGGAACACTGTGGTTTTTTCAGGGAGGGATGAGGCATCTCGCTCAAGAATGGCTTCAGGTAGTCAGCGGACATTGGGGTTCGAACCCAGAACCCTTTAGCTGGGGGTCATACATACAAACTAGAACATCCTGCCTCGGATGTGATCTGATCCAATTTGAACAGAAGCAAATGGCGACAACTGAGTGCATTCCAATCCGTCCACAAACAACATTGACACCACCTTCCAAGCCTGCTCCTATTCTCCCTGCTATCCTCAAACCTCTCCTTTGTTCTCCCCTGAGTCGAGTCCCCGGTGGTTCCAGTGTGTCCTACCCTGTGGGATGAGCCTCTGGGCCCCCCGGGGGAAGATGTGGCCCTTCCTGCACTCCACCTGGATGCCCCTCTGCTGGGCGAAGGAGGCCCAGTAGTGGACCTGGAGGGGTGGGGGACACAGAGACATGCGGCTCAGAGGACAGGACACAGCGATATTCATGGAGGGGGAACAGCAGCGACCACAACAGAGCAGAGGAGAGAGAGAGAGAAAGACATACACACAGATAGATACAGAAAGATGGATTTCTCTTTGTAGAAAAAGGAGAACAATTCTAATTGGAATGCCCACTTTACAGAGAACAGCGCGCGCGAACACGCACACACACACACACACACACACACACACACACACACACTCAAACACACACACACACTCAAACACAGTGTGTCTGAAACAGTCAGAAAAACTCGAGAAAACGCGAACACAACAAGAAGGCTATACTAACACCGACTCCTTGCCTGACGCAGATCCTACGAAGCCCGCCCATGGGCCCATGGCAGATGACCAGGGGCTGTGAACGAGTGTGGCCCGGTTACCTGCAGCTGTGGGAAGGCGGCGGTGTAGGACAGCTGTTTGTAGTGCTGGCCCAGCTTCCTGCGGATGGGCCGCAGGCTGTTGAACAGCTTCCCCCTGCAGATGGGCCGCGACACGCCCGTCCAGGTGGCCCAGAAGTTCTGCATCCAGCGCAGGGTGCTGCTGTAGAACAGCATCCTGGGCTGGCAGGGCTCTGGACGGGGGGGACGCACACAGAGCAGTCACTAAGATGTGGGACTCAGAGTGCTTCACTAAAGTAAAGCGCTCTGGCTCGTCCCCGCTCACTCACTAGTCATCGGGGGGGTAGTCTCTGTGACGATTGTTGTGCTCAGGACTGCGTAAAAATAGAGAGTAGGAAATAAACCGTGAAACCATGAAATGCCGGCTCGGCCCGGCATTTCATCTTCCCATTACCTTCACTATGACTACACCCTGATGTTAGTAGTCATGGTGATGGTGATGATGTTAGTCGTCATAGTGATAGTGATGATGTTAGTAGTCATAGTGATGGAGAGGATTTTGGTAGTCATAGTGATGGTAGTCATAGTGATGGAGATGCTGTTAGTCATCATAGTGATGGTGATGATGTTAGTAGTTATAGTGATGGTGATGCCGTTAGTCGTCATAGTGATGAGGTTCGTAGTCATGGTGATGTTGATGCTGTTAGTCATCATAGTGATGTTGATGCTGTTAGTTATCATAGTGATGGTGATGATGTTGGTAGTCATAGTGATGGCGTTAGTCGTCGTTGTGATGTTGATGATGTTGGCTATAGCAGTGATGGTGATGATGTTGGTAGTCATAGTGATGGCCTACCGGTGCCACAGTGCTGGTTGAGGTCCATGGTGATGGACAGGTTGAGGTTCTCCGAGCGGAAGGCGCGGTACGAGTCGTGGGGCTGCCCCGAGGTCACGTCCGCCACGTTCTCCGCGCAGCAGAGCGTCACGGCGTAGTGGTCATGGGGGTTGCCATGACAAAGCCACTGGAGGTCGAGGGTCATGCACAGGTTGGGCAGGTGGAGGAAGCAGATGTCGTCGTACCTGGAGCGAGAGGAAGGGGGTTATTATCAGGCTCAGTGCCAAGTGGCCGGCACTTAATGTACGCACTTGTTGTATGTTGTACGTCCTGGCACTTAATGAACACACTTATTGTATGTTGTACGTCCTGGCACTTAATGTACACACTTATTGTATGTTGTGCGTCCTGGCACTTAATGTACGCACTTGTTGTATGTTGTACGTCCTTGCACTTCAAAATAGTACTTAGCATTGTGTAGCATCTTATCCTAGCTATCTTTGTATATGGTACAACAAAGATAGCATCGTTACTGTACCGACAGCGACCTATTGTTGTTTCTCTTTCTTCTGACAAATGTCCTTATTGTGAATCGCTGTGGATAAAAGCGTCTGCTAAATGCCCTGAATGTAAAATATTAATGTAAATGCGTGAGATTCTGGTTATTTTCGGACAGCAGGAACGGCTTCCTCTACTTACTTTGAGGCCGTTCTGACGTTTACGTCCATGTCTCCTTTGAAGACAAACTGGCCTGGGTTCCAGTCGTAGTTCACCTTGTTCCACTCCCAGTGCAGGTTCTCTATCGTGTTGTACGGGTCCTGGGTTAGAAGAACGAAGAATCGAGTTTACTGCGGGAAATGTGGAAGAAAGTCAGGACCATTCCTAAACTCCTAAACATTTGATTTTGTTAGAGCTAGAGTTGTTCCGATACCGATACCAGAATCGGAAATTCCCACGATGCTGCCTTTTAGGCACTATCGGGTATTGGCGAGTACGCATGTCTATGCGCCGATCCGATACCAACACATGACATTACTACACAGGCAAAGAAGATAAAACACTACGGTGATATGCTCGTTATAACGGTCAGAGTTGGAAAGTCGGAATGGGAAACACGTCATCCTGACCTATGTTCGCTCCACTAGCGACCCCTACTGGTTGTATATAATACGCAAATATGCATACTGGGCCTCAGCAATAAAAAGGTTGAGGAACCCTGAGCTAGAGGACTTCAGTCAGTCAGTCAGTCAGTCAGTCAGTCAGTCGGAGCAGCACCTCGGTGGCCAGCTGGTGCAGGTTGGCGTGGTCGATGTCCATCACGAAGCGCCCGTGCAGCAGCAGGCGGCTCTTGTCCCACCAGGCCAGCTGAGGCGAGGGGTCCACGGAGGCCTTGGTCAGCAGGTCCGCCACCTGGCCAATCAGAGTCCAGGCCGGGTCCCAGCAGGGCCCCCACACGATGGTGTACAGAGAGATGGTGGCTGCGGAGGAAAACGATCCCCGTCAGCACTTTCTAGAGAACCATAGCACATTGGACTCATAGAGCGCTTTCCTAAATACTGAAAGACGCTTAACCGAGTGAACACAAATCAAAACCAGTTCATAAGAACGGATATAATTAGAAAGATATAAAGGGAGGAATGGGAGAGAGGGAAGGAGGTTATGTGGTGAAAGCAATCTTAATGGGTGGGTTTTGAGGGCCTGTTTAGATGAAGGGAGTGTGTTGGTCTGTCGGGATCTGGTTGTGGCTGGGGAGGGAGCTCCAGAGGGAGGTTGCGGCCCATGAGAGGGCCCCGTCACCCCAGGTCCGTAGCTTGGTCCTGGGGGTTCTGAGTGTGGTCGTGTCCGTAGACCTGAGGCAGCGGGTAGGAGTGTGAGGGAGGAGGAGCCTGAACACCTTCCTGGCGCAGCCCATGAGGAGCTCAGGTGATAATAGGATATAACAGGAGCGGGAGAGGGTTCGACTCCCTGCTCAAAGGCACTGGGTACGGTCCACAGACTCTAACCTCCACCTGCTCCGTCATGACATGCCTCTGAACGGACGGTGCATCCGCATGGATCAAAGCACTGTCGATAAGTGAATGAGTCATGACTCGTCTGGGAGCCGGCGCTGCGGGTTCGAATCCCGCGACTCACATTTGAAGTCGTAGTAGAACTTGAGCGGGGGCATGTTCCTGTGCACCGTCACGTCTCCCCAGGGCGCCCCCAGCGGGAGGGTCTGCTTGCGGTGGGCCCGGGTCTGCCCGTCCTGCTCCGTGCCCACCAGGCGCCCCGACAGCTCCCAGTCCCGGATCTCAAACAGGTAGCGGGGGTAGTCCCGGATCCTCACTGGAACACAGAGGACAGCCTCAAGAACACGCTTTACTATTACACTCACGCCGCTCTGTTCAGCGGGCAGTGGAGGAGACGGTAGATAGATAGGACTTCATTAAACCCCCGTAGGGGAGGTCCCCGTGTTACAGCACAGCAGCAGTGGAAGACACAGGATGTAATTCAATAGAAATACAAATTAGTGCTCAGGAAAAAACTCGAAGCTAAAGTAAGGACCAACAGAACAAGTAGCAGCTCCAATAGATAAGTCCATCCATTTCCTACCAAAACAAACAACGACAATTAAACATAGATGTACTGCAGCAGGACACGCTATTAGCATTAGCATTAGCACTGACCTGCATTCGAATTACGCCTGCCCGATTTGGGGGAAAAATATGAATCACAATTATTTAGCTTAGAATTGATATCACGATTCTCTGCCACGATTTTTTTCTCACGTAATGTAATTTTTATTGCACTCATGAACCATGACAAAAAAAACAAACGGCAGTACCAAACAAGTATTTTGGCACCTCTAGCACGGTGTGTTTCTGAGGCCATTTATAACTGATTAAAGTGCAGTATCAAAAACGGATTGATTTATTTTGTACATATAGCAGCACATTGTCTTTAACTGCTGGCCTTTTATAACTACTGAACCAACTCCACACACCAGTAAATGAAGGCTTAAAAAAAACAAAATTTAAAACTTAAATCCACACAGGGGCGAATCGAGATCGCGATTTTATAACGATTCATCGTGCAGGCCTAGTTCCCATCAGACAAACACAGAACAAGACATGCCGGCGACCCTCTGGGTCTGACCTCCACCCCAGGGCGGCGACTCACCCAGGTAGGCGGAGAGCTTGAACCTCACGGCGCGGCACCACTGCACCACCAGCGCTAGCCCGTCCCGCGGGAAGGGGCTGACCCCGTCGATGTCCCTGAGCTGGTCGCGGACGCGCTCCGGCCCGTGCAGCGAGCGGTCGGCCAGCGCCACCAGCTCCAGGTCCGACACCGTCCAGGTGAGCAGGGACTTCCGCATGGGCGTGTTGGCGTAGAGGCGGCGCGAGCGCTGGATGTAGATCTCGATGTGCTTGCGCTCCAGCGAGCTGTACAGGTCCTCGATCTTGCGGGCGGGCAGCAGCTCTCCGTGCTGCTTGCGCAGCTCCGCCACCTTCTTGTCCAGCAGCTGCAGCCGCTTGGCGCTCTCCTTGTTCTCGTCCTTCATCAGCTCGTAGTTGTCCCTCAGCTTGATCTCGAACACGTCGTCCAGGAACACGAAGGAGAACTGGCCCACGCGGAACACCAGGTCGGGGGGCAGGGTCTGGGGGGCGGCGGCGAAGGCGGTGGGCGGGGCAGCGGGCCGGTGAAGGCTCTTCAGCCACTTCTGGACGCTCACGGCCATGTCGAAGGTGTTGGAGAAGTTGTACTGGTACGGGAACTCCACGGCCACGCTGGGGCAGGTGAAGAGCCACGCCCGGTTGTGGGGTGTGGCCAGGAAGGGGAAGGACTCCCGGTGGGGGCGCGTCTCCGCCGGCTCCTGCACGGCGCGCGCGTCCAGGTCCTGGAAGGAGAAGATGTCGTTGCCGTCGAAGTTCATCAGCAGCAGCGGCGACCTGAGCACCATGCAGCCCGCCCGCCTGGAGAGGGAGAGGGCCTCCGTGTGCAGCCGGATGTAGTTCTCCTCGCTGACGTGGGCCGTCAGGCGGGTGCGCCCCAGCTCCACGCTCACACACAGCGCCCTCCGCTGGGCGGGAGGGGGAGCGGTCTCCGAGCCCGCGGGAGGGACTGAGCCGTCTTCGTCCTGCTCCCCAGTGAGCAGCAGCCAGCAGGCGTGGGCCTCGGTCATGTGCTGGTACAGGAACATGTGGTCCGACGGAGTCCACTCCAGGACCAGCTCCTGGTCGCACTGAATCTGGAGGACAGAGAGACCATGTGGCGGACGGGGGTTGAAAATGAGTGAGCTCCAGATTTTTTCCTTATAGTGGGGCAACACACAACCCAAGCTATTAACAACACACAAACTCATTATCTAGAATTAAATAGATACAGAGGGAAATGCTTTTGTGTGTGTGTGTGTGTGTGTGTGTGTGTGTGTGTGTGTGTGTGTGTGTGTGTGTGTGTGTGTGTGTGTGTGTGTGTGTGTGTGTGTGTGTGTGTGTGTGTGTGTGTGTGTGTGTGTGTGATTTTAACGTATTAAACTCCTGATTATACAGTTATAAAGCGCAGATTTGTTTATATATATAAAAAAAAAAAATAATAATAATAAATCAATAAAAATTGAATTTAATTTTTTTTACATATAATAAAAACAATATGATAAAAAGGACATAATATTGGAGGAGCTTGGGAGGAGGGCCGGGGACGAGCCTACCTCCAGGGTGTGGGAGTCAGTGCGGTGGCTGAAGGACAGGGCGCTCAGGCTGAAGACCGGGCCGGGGGTCTGGGTCTGGGCGGCGGGGCAGCAGGGCTCCATGTTATCCACCAGCACCTTGACCAGGGCCAGGCTGACCCCGGCCAGCGACACTCTGGAGCTCCCCCGGTCGCCGCGCACCTCCACGCCGTCCAGACGCAGAGACACCGCCCCTGGGGGGGGGTCATCAGTGAAGGTTCAACACAGCGTGCTACAGAGGTAGGGCTGAACGAATCATCGAATTCAAACCGACACCGCGATGTAACAGAACGCGATGTACTAATCGCCAACGCTGCTATAAAATTTGCGTTCTTTTTTTTTTTTTTTACTGCTATTGACTGGAGATCAGCAAGTTTGGTATTTATTTATTTTTTACAATTCAATAGTTAAATAACAATGTTATAATATCAATTCATGCATCACTTCAAGTCAACACATAGGACTGGCCTAAAGGAAAGAGCAGTTAGTATTTTGACTGCTTCCAATGTTGTATTTGTCATACTATAGAATGATTTATTGCTTGTTTAGTGAATAACACAGAACATAAGGAACTTTAAAAGAAAAATCGCATACTAAATCGCAATTTTGGTCAAAATAATCGCAATTAGATTATTTCCCAAAATGGTTCAGCCCTATACAGAGGGAGTGAATGGGCCCAGTTTGTTTTTAGCCACTAACAACAGCGCTGTTACACGTGTGGCCTGTTGGAAAACTCCCCGCCAGAGTACAAGTATTTCGCATTTTGTAATTTTTGCACATTTATATTTGTAGATATTTTTTGTTCTTTACTGCTTTTCTATTTGTGACGTGGTGTTTGCTGCTGCTGGAAGTGCAATTTCCTGCAGTAACCTCCCTGAGGGATTAATAAAGTTCTTATCTATCTATCTATCTATCTATCTATCTATCCATCTATCCATCTATCCATCTATCCATCTATCCATCTATCAGAGGCCTCCTGCTCGTTTCAATGCCTCCTCTACTGCTATGGCGAGTGTTTTAACTATTAGAAGAGGACCATGGTAATTCGGTTATAGATTAATTTGACAGTTTATACTTGCTGCCGGGTGCTATTGCTGCAACATCTCCCTGCAGGTTTAGTCGCAATCAAACCTAATTGAGTCCAAATTGTGTGGCGATCACCGTGGTGAGGACTACACTCCTGTGTATCCAACAGTATATATATTTCCACAAACTATTCCAACCATGCTGAACCATGACTACCCTTTAGCACCCTCTAGTGGCTCCCAGTGGACACTGCACTCATTCATATTGACACCGTTCTAATGGAATTACCTGCCAGGTTGGAGAGTGTGAAGATATTGACGTCCTCCAGACCACACTCCATGTTGAACATGAGGGGAGGGGGAGGGCAGGAGGGGGAGGAGGAAGAGGAGGAGGAAGAGGAGGAGGAGGAGGACGAGGGGGTGGAAGAGGAGGAGGGGGGTGAGGATAAAGAGGAGAAGGGGGAGGAGGAGGAGGGGAGTGAACCAGCGTCATCTGCAGCAGAAGAGGCCGAGGCAGAGCCGGCCCCCTCAGCCCCGCGGGGGGCCGGGAGGCTGAAGAGGGAGAGCAGGCGAGACAGACAGAGGGTGCAGGTCTCAGAGAGCTCCACCTGCAGCCCGGTCAGTTTGGAGGTCAGGTTGAGGCTGGGGGGCTGGAGACTGGGGGGCTCCGAGAGGGGGCTGAGGTAGCTCCCCTGAAGGGACACAGGAGGGAGAGATAAATGATGAATGATGAGGATGCATGCTGAGATAATAACACAGACGCATGACGATTTCCAGAGAATGTAAAAAGTATTAAAGCATAGAGAGAACCTCAGATGAACCTCAAAAAACGAGAATTTATTCTGATTATAATTGAGATTTTGCCTTTTCCAAAGATATTTGTGGGTTGAAACAAACCAAAAAATAAACATGACTACGACATCTTAATAAACGTCTGAAACAGGCAGTGCAGCAATATGCATCTTAACTCTGCTCCGTCCCAGAGAAGTCTTTGGGGGTCCAGTGAGATCGTACCTTCAGGGTGAGGCAGTCCAGGATGAGGGCCTCCCCCCAGACATGCTTCCCCGGGGGGTGGGGGGCCTGCTGGATGTGGGAGCCCTGGCCCACCCTCCACCAGAAGTGGTCCAGGGACAGAGAGGCCCGCTGCTGGACGCATGGGGAGCCAGGACCCCCCTGGTCCAGGGTGGCACCAGGACCCTGTTGGTTCACGGAGCGCTGCAGCTCTGTGGACGTGGAGAGGAGACAGTGCTGCTTAGACAGGGGCTACACGCATACACACACACACACAGGTGCACGTACGCACACACACACACACACACACACACAGTTGTGCGCACACACCCACACTTCACTTCACTTCAGTCTCAGTAAACCATACACAGCATCCCCCTCCTCCCCTGTGCACGCCCACACACACACTGATAACTTTGTGGTGTCTGAGGTGTGCGTTGCGACGCCGGCTAGGCGTACAGGAAGGAACAGGTGGTTAATGTGTTACACGGTGTGGCACGGCGTGCGGAAGACAAGCAGAGCTTATCTAATCTCCCTGGGGTCGGGGGATTTGTGAAGGCTTTGGAAGTTCATCAATGAACAAAGTGAGTGTGGTGGGGAAGGGGGAGGGACTGCAGGTGTATTTGCAATGTCTAAATATGCGTACACACGCAAACAAACGACCACAAGATACCCATCCTCATCATAAGTGTTGGTTTTGGTTTAGTCTTGTGAAAATTGTTCCACAAGCGATAACCTCACCTGATTTCACCTTGTGTGCGTCTGCGTCTGTCTATGTGTGTGCGTATGACTGTGTGTGTGTTTGCGTCTGAGTCTGACTGTGTATGTGTGTGTGTGTGTGTCTGCGTTTGTTTGTATGTGTCTGTGTACTTGTGTGTCTGTGTCTGTGTGTGTGCGTGTCTGCCTCTTTGTGTATGTGTCTGCGTGTGTGTCTGCATGTGAGACTGTGTGCGCGTGTGTCTTTGTCTGCAGGCGTGCGTATGTGTGACTGGGAGTCTCTGCGTGACTGTCTGTGTGCGTGAGGCTGTGTGTCTGTGTGACTGAGTGTGTGTGAGGGCGCCCAGTACCTGCGCTGGTGGAGATGAAGCCCAGAGCGAAGGGGTTGGTGTCCCCCAGCTGGACGGAGACGTTGACGTTGGACACGGAGGAGGTGAGCGTCAGTGGGGCGTCCAGGCGGGGGAACCATCTGGAGGGCAGAAAGGCATGCAGATACTCTAATGGTCTACTCAACACAACACAACACAACCGCATGGATGAAGGGAAATGTATACACACACACACACACACAGACACAAACATAGACACACACACGAGGAGGAAGTCAGGGAGGCAGGGAAATGTAGGTGCACACACACACACACACACACACACACACACACACACACACACACACACACACACACACACACACACACACACACACACACACACACACACACACACACACACACACACACACACACACACACACACACAAAAAGACACAGACACGAGGAGGAAGAAAGAAAAGAAGGGTTAAAGATTGAAAGATACATATAAGTGGATAAAGACAGCGTGTTATAAATTATAAATGTGGGTGTTAACCTGTCAAATCATTACGTTTTTTACATAATATACATAATGACGTATCTTGACTTGATACGAATATTGAACCGATCGCAGCCGCCGGGCAACCGGCGCCGTGACAACGCAACGGCCGAGGGACTCACCTTTTCCTGTGCGCTGCCTTCCTGTGGAACAGCTGTTTCCATGGAAATAGATCCAGCCAATGGGAGAACTCCTGGTGACGGTAGTGGACGATGCAGGTGCTGACTGTGACGGAGCCGGAGATGTTTATTGATGTGACCTGAGGAGACCCGCGGAAAGACAACAACAAGAAGGTGAGTCAAACGGCTCAACATGGCTTCTCCTGAAGGAACCGGTAACGCCGGGAAGCACAGGTTCCTCGTACCATCACGTCCGTCTTCAAAGCGTTCAGGCAGAGGATCCGCTGTCGGCTCTGCGAGAGTAGAAGGCCATCTGGGAACATCAATGAAAAACAAAAACGTTAAAGATCCCATATCGTGCTTTTATAGGGATCGACCGATATGGATTATTTCGAGCCGATACCGATGCCGATTTTCTTGAGCCGATATTTCGAGCCGATACTGCTTTTGCTCCCTCAATTTCCTTCATAAAAATTACACAATGATGACAACATGACATCTGTAAATCTAGCTGGAAAAAAAATAAAATAAAATAAAAAATAAAAAGAATAATGCCGGTACACGTAAAAAACGCAAATATCGGCCGATATATCGATCGATCACAATTTATTAGGGTTAGTTATTGCATTTGGGGGTACTACTAAAATAGGGTTACATGTTGCCTGTATGTTAAAAATACTCCTTATTATTCTCACACCGTTTATTATTCAGACGGTCTGATTTGTATCGTGTCGCATTTAGGCCCCCCTCCCGAGTAGCCCATTGTGCTGTGATTGGTCAGCACGCCCCCTCCGATGCGATTGGTCGAACGCTTTGCACATGTGTCGGCAAAATCACACCCCTGAGAATTTGCAAACATTTCGGGGGAGCCGGAAGGGGACTTCTGCACTACAGCACCGCCCACTGCATAGTCTGACGTCCCAATATTAGGGAAGTAAAGTTTGAACGCAAACAAGCTGTTTCAGACCCTTATTGAGGGGCGTTCTCAATGGGCGCGAATACTCCTCCTGGCTCGGACTTAGATTTTTCTAGCTAAGCAGAGGTAAAAAACGTATACATCCGTAACAGTCTACAGCAAAGGGAAAAGTCGAAAAAGCATGACGTGACCCCTTTAAGAGATCAATAAAAACACGCTGCTTTTGGATTCCTAGGTGTGCAGACGTCCTCCTCAGTGCTGGCAGTTAGCCTGAGCTCTCCGTCTGTCTATCTGTCTGTCTGCTCACCTTCCAGAATGACCCCCAGGCTGCTGTGGGGGAGGCAGAGCGGGGGGGTGAAGCTCTCCAGGGCGGGCTGGTCCTCGTCCCGGCTGTAGCCCACCTTCAGAGACTTCAGGGTCCAGTTCAGGTGTCTGCGTGAGGCGGAGTCAGGGCCACGTCCAGGAGGGACGAAAACAACATTAACACTCACTCAGGCACAGAGGGACACTGTCACGGCCTTCTTTAGTTACGGACGATGACGTGTCGTCAATAAAGTAAAACCAAATCCCATCGTGTGGGAAGTCGCTGAGCAGGATAATAAGAGAGGTGTCGTGCTGGATGACTTCACCTCTTCTGGCTCTGCATGGACAGGGTGATGTTGGTGTTTTCAAACTCCACGTTGACGCTCTGAGGAACGAGCTGATGGAAACGCTCCACCGTCTCAGTTTGGACGAACCGCTCGTTCTCGCCGGCTGAAAGGTTATAAATAATTGATTACATTCACTTAACGGTACAACCGTGGCGATGAATGCTCTACAATTACGCAGCAGTGTAGCCTGCGAGTAAACTAATGTCCTCGCCCAGACACACATTGGGGTCCCTTTACCTGGCCGTGTTTGAAAGGTTACTTCAACAAAAGTAATGGATTTAGTTACCAGGTCCCGTTTTTAATGGTAATAAAGTGGTTACATCCTGAAACTGCTTTTCAGTTTGAATTGATATTGAACTGCACTCAAAATATGCTAGAGAAACAGTAAAGCTAAATGCAAGATGGGTTTCGGGGTGAAAGGCAATCGCCTGACTTAACCGTGTGTGTGTGTGTGTGTGTGTGTGTGCGTGTGTGTGCGTGTGCGTGTGCGTGTGTGTGTGTGATAATGGTCAGTGCGTCCTGGCAGACGGCCATGTCATTAAGGTTGAACCACTGTGTGGAGCGGCGGGCGGAAGGAGACGGGTGGCTGACGACGTCGATCCCCGGCCTCACCAGCCTGCGTGTGGGGGCCCGCGGAGGGGGCCGGAGGCAGCAGGAGCTGGCTGAGGAACAGCCCCTCGTGGAGCTCCGCCAGCAGGTTCCTCACGCTCAGGGACAGGGAGCGGGGCCTCAGGTCCGGCAGGCCCACGTCCCCGGACAGGCCCAGGCTCAGGGACACCTCCGCCAGACAGATGTCCTTGGGACAGACGGGGGGACGCTCAGTGGGTCAATTGAGGACGGTTCCTGTCGGGCGTCATTCCCCATGCGTTATGTCGGGACCTACCTTCTGGCTGTTCTTGAGGACCTTGCTGCTCAACTGCCCAGCAGTAAAGACCCATGCCAACCTGAAACACAGAGTCAAACTGAATGGGTTGGCATTTATTAATTAAAGATCTCCTATTATACTACTTTTCTGGTCTTCATTTCTTATTTATGACTCCTATAGAGCAACCTGAACCGAATCACAGCACAAAAAACGATGTTGATTTTCGAGCGCTTTCAGCATTTCCTGCCAACCCCACTCCGTTGTGATTGGTTACCTTCCGGAAGAGCATGTTGCAGCATTACCATACATGGAAAATCCAGATAGTTCTACGTCGATAAATCCCGGAAATTTGAACAAGTGAATGGCGACCGGCGTCCCTAGTGTTTAGCGCTCTGCACAGCCCAGACGGTCAGCAGGGAACACGTCTAAATGCATGGACGCAATTATTTAACACTTTAGTATGGTTAAACATGACTATAAATCATTAGAACAACGTTTATAGATCATAAAAGTCGAAAAAGCATAATAGGGGATCTTTAAGAAATTTTACTGATGAGTGGCTTATCAGACACTTTCATCCAAGAGTGACAACTTTTAAGATTTAGGTCAATGAGCAGAGACAAGTGCATTTCACTGAGGGATGCCTACAGGTAGACCGATAACATTTGGGTTTGAACCAAGAACCTTTCTGCGGAGAGTCGATCAAACCCTCTTCCCAGGAGCCGATCCTTCCCCTCAGACATAAGAGACGTAGCAACAAGCAGCAGCCGATGGACGGGATCAATAAGCGTGTGGATTGCATGGTTACCGTTTACTCTGATGGTCGAGCAGCAGGCCGAGACTGGTGACCGTCATGTGCCACAGAGACTCCGAGAGGGAGAGGTTCAGCACCATCACACTGATGGACGCCATGTGGAAGGACAGCAGCTGAGACACACACACACACACACACACACACACACACACACACACACACACACACACACACACACACACACACACACACACACACACACACACACACACACACACACACACACACACACACACACACACAGAGAGGGGTTTAGTTAACACATGCATTTACCACAGAGGACAGTCTGACACAGTCCATCGTTGTGAGTGACCTTGTGCCTATCAGTCCATGAATTCAGGTTAAAATGTAGTGGCCCAATTTCGGAAAGTTGATCTTTGAAAAAACACAAACCCTCCCTACAAAGCACAGATTAAGATCTCAGGAGGCGATTTTCCAGACCCACCAATATGTGTAACTCAATACAGCCGGTCGGACAAAGCCGTGTCACGCAGCTGTTAACACAACAACAGTCTGATTGCATTTTACCTTTAAACAGTCTGAGAAATCATTAACAGCCAGCTTAATACGCTTTGCAGAAAGCAAAGAGCTGGCTCAATCCACCCTTGCCCTTGTGAGGTGCTCACGCAGCATTAAAAATCAACACCCCCCCCCCCCCCCCCTTCATAGAGAAATACCACGCACTCAACGAACGACGACAAACCAAGACCTGACATTAACATTTAGGAGAATTTACTGACGCTTTAATCCAAAGCGACATATAACCATTCATTCATACATTCACACATCGACAGCGGAGTCAATCATGCAAGGCCACAGCCAGCTCGTCGGGAGCAGTCAGGGTGAGGCGTCTCGCTCAGGAACTCCTCAACACTCAGCAAGGAGGAGCCGGGGATCGAACAAGCAACCTTCCGGTTAGCAGCCAACCTCCTGAGCCACATGCCTCCCCAGGACATAGACTTCTAAGTTGAGGAGAGGTAAGAAGGAAGCATGCGCGTACCTGTGAGAGCAGGCGCAGCATTGTGGGGTTGATCTGCATCTTCCCCGGGGTCCCCACATCGCTCCTCTTCACCACGGCCCTCAGAGGAGCCTCCAGGTCGAACCTGACCCGCGTCTCCCCCACACAGAGGGCCAGGTACCTCCTGGAGGCATGGGGGACACACCTCAATGGAGAACCGCAGATCTTAACCTGCAGCGTGTCTGAGATCTGCACACATCCTCGCCTCACAGAGAAACACTTAAGCACTACTTACGGCAAGTCCGGATTCAACAGCTTGCTCGAGATCCATATTCGATCAATTTCCTGTGGTAGAAACGGGACACAAGTTCACAACAACATTCATAACCGGTAGAGTATACATAGTGTGTGTCTCTCAGATGCAGTCGTAACCACCCCGGCCTCAGGAAGGCCGGGTAAACACAGCTCAGCCAGTGACCTACCAGAGTGTGCTGGGGTTGAAACTGGATACTTATTCCTCGGACCGAGAACAGGCCGACAGACTTGATCCTCAGCTCAGCGTTTAGTGAGTTCTGGAAGAATCGCACTGCCAAGGTGCATATAAGCCACCTGTGGGAACAACAAATAGAGGTCTTAGTCTTCACACACGAGCATTGTGTTGTGTATTAATGTATGATGTCGTTATTTAGTTAATTATATAATAAGGTACACAACGTTCAGGCTGTGTCTGATAAAGCCTGAACTGTATCCTGCAGTGTGTATTAAGTTGTGCTATCCCTAATCATTCTTTCGACGTGTGCGTATATTTGCCTCACTATACTTCCTTGGGCAAGCTGTCACTTGTGGTTCTGCACTTGGGCGTCCTATTCAAGCTTCCAGACTACAAACACGCACAATATCCTGATGTACTAGGTATTTAACGACACATGGATACAGAACGTTGTTTAAACTTCAGGCGTGGCGAGTCAAATAAGTCCGATTTAAAAGGGGTTGTTGGGGTGTGTCAACTCAATACATATTAAACTCAAAGCAAATAAAGGCTGTATGACGCGACTACCACAAACACAATAAAGGCACATCCTACCTGAAGATTAGGGAAAGGAGAAAGGTGATGCCGACTATTAAAGCTCCCAGGGAACATATCAGCAACAAAGACATCTTGCTCCAACTAATTGGTTCACCCCGCCGTCCCGGTCATGTGGCAGGGTGCCGTGGTCCTCGCTGTCAGCTGCTGTCAAGGTTGGAAACATTACCCCTTATTAAACAGAACGGCCACAGTCATGAAAATTGTTCCTGCTTTGGGTACAAAGAAACGGTAGTGCGATAGTGGATGTCATAAAGTGCCTGTCTGACAGCGACAGCAGACGGGTGGCTGCGTTAACTCAACGTCCAAACCGAAAGCGCCCATGAATTGACGTAATACGAGAGGATACAGCCGCTATATCCCAGATGGGTTAAAACGCCTGGCCAATCTGTGATATGGTAGTGAATTAAACATTAGGCTAGATCTATTCTTGGTGGTTTTGAGTGTAGAGCAACCAGTACGGGCTCTGCTCCTCCAGTCCCACACTGAAGGCGATAACAGCCACGTAGCTAGCCCGGAGAAATGAATGACAACAACGGTCACCAATAATTATGAGCTGGGGGTGGAGGACTGTCGGACTGTAACTAGCAAAGTTAGCTTAGCGCAAAAACTTGTTATATGCAGCTAGCATTTCTAATCCTAAACTGAACAAAAATATTTTTTAAAAGGGTACAATTTAACTATCCACTGCAGCACTTACCCTCTGTTTTAAGTTTATGTTAACATATTTCCAGTGGCTTTTTTGCAGCGCCCCTAATGCTACACAGCACAGCCCGTGAGACGGTGCTCCTGTTCGGGTAAACACAGGAAACTGAACCGCTAGCCCCGCTTCCCTCTGGTTCTCAGCTGCTGCTAGCAGTGTTGCCAGATTGGGCCAGATCGGGAAATATGTCCCAATCTGGCACCACTGGCTGCTAGCATCACATCTGACACGCTCTCGAAACGGGCAAACAGCGCCCTCTGTGGCAAGACATGTTGGGCACACCTGTCAGCCCATTTACAAACCAGAATTCACTATATTTCTCTTAATGGGCACAAATAAATAAGAAAGAATGAAAGAAAAAATTAGAGATTTATTAAATAGTCCGTTTATTTTTCATGTTCCATATTGTACAATATTGTATGGAGGATTAGGGACAGGGATTCATAGATTTCAGATATAATAACCCGATTACTACTAGACGGTTGTAAATAAATTAAATATTAACTCAGTTGTCCTCGCACTTCCTTGTTGTCTGTTGTGTTGAATCACTGTTGTGCTGGCATATGGCGGAACCATGTTCACATTACACAGAGGTGGATCTTTCTACCAAGTTTAACCTGCACTTTAACAGTGCAATTCTCCTATCTAGTCACAGAATATTCTGACTAAAATAGTATTTATTTTTGTAGATTTCCATTCAGCCATCAGTATTCTCATGCGATAGCTTTCTGTCTGTTGTGTTTGGCGAACCACTCCTCGCTCTTGTCCTCAGCCATGGCCTGGAAACAAATGGAGTAAAGAATGCATTGAAAATTGACCTTGTGACCAACGCTTCATATCAGCTTCATATATTCAACGTTGGATCCACACAAACCTTATCAAGCAGTGCGTTTCCATTGGGATCCACCTTGGAAAGTTCCCTGAATGCCTCGTCCCCTACGAAGCAAATCTCGTGGGCATTCTGAAAGAAATGAACGCATATTATGTAATGGGAAAATACTTAATGATAAGCTTGAATTGGGAGCTCTGTAATCCACTTACTGGGTCTGCCAAAATGACCACTTCTACTGTAGCCTTTCCTGGGGTATCCAGGCTGACTAATGGAGTGAGGATCTTCTGATTCTCCTTCTTCATCAAGGCTTCCAGGTCAGGTAACTGAAAAGGCGAAGCCACTTAGAACCATTTTTATTTGAATCAAAAGGTGAACAGAAATGAAGCATTAGTGATGGTGAATTATTGGTTGTTATACCTGGTCTCTTGGGCATGAAAAGGCTATTCTTCCAAAAGCTGTTCCATGGTCTATACTCCCACCCACGTCTTGAAGCTCAAGCTTACACTAGACACACAAACGGACACATACAAACAAACGCAGACACACACAGACATACAGAGTCAGACTCAGACACAAACACACACACACACAGTCACACGCAGACCCAAATACACACACCGTTTTATTTTATATTTATAGTAGTTGTATAATTACATCTATATTAATATACTTCTCAGACGCCACATATTCATTTTGATGCACCTGCTTGTCTTCATATCCCATAAGTACGGTCTTCTTTTCCTCATCCTTCTCCAACACTTTCATCCCCAGTAGATCGGTCCAGTAGTGGGTGGCTGTAGGCAGGTCTGACACGCCAAGGCAAACCTTCTGCACTGGGTCTGGTACAAGGGGAAGCCTCATTACATATGTTCAGCATCCTATCAATACATGGTATCAGAACTGGAGTCGAAAACTCCTGCATGGATAATATCCTTTTATTGAAACCAGCCCTAACAGGGTTATCTCAATTATTTGATTACAACAATGAATAGCTGGTTCATTATACATTATAACAGTTTCAATAATGCATTATTTAACTATTGATTAACTAATTGTGAGGCATTTCCAGAATAGCAGCCATGCAGAGTAGAAGAAAGAAGTTCATTAGTTTATGCAATGATTTCATGTTCAGATATCCTCAATGTGAAACATTTTTGTGAAGTAATGTGAAACATTTTTGTGAAATACAGTTGATGTTGAAAGATATGGGAAGGTTCAGAAGGCCCAGCCCAGACGCATCCTTGGGGGGCTGCTTTCTGTCGCCGGGTTAAGGGGGCATCCCCCAGACTCACCCCTGGGGGGCTGCTCTCGGTCCACCAGGTAGAAGGGGTATCCACCGGGCGCCTCCGTGCGGTAAACGGCCTCCTCCACCTCCGTGAGGGGCCATCCGAGACGCTTTGCGTTCCTCACAGCTTGGCTCGATTGCAGAGTCAATCCCTGATAAAATAAGAAATCAAAAATTTGAATGATTAACATATGGTTAACTATCAGGTCACTATGATGTATTATTATAAACCCCTTGTTGCGGACCTGGAAGTCATTGCCGAGGGTATACTCTCCGACGCCGTAATTGTATGTCAGTTCAGCCACGAAATGGTCATCCT
Organism: Gadus macrocephalus; assembly: GCF_031168955.1. Classification (NCBI taxonomy): domain Eukaryota; kingdom Metazoa; phylum Chordata; class Actinopteri; order Gadiformes; family Gadidae; genus Gadus; species Gadus macrocephalus. Next base: position 11,665,758 of record NC_082397.1, on the reverse strand, counting down.
CTGGACCAAACCCGACCATGGTCTTGCTCCATTTCCCATCATAAGGCCTGCAGATAGCACATGCAAGAGATTGCAACGGTGTTGAAATGTCCTCCAGTCCAATACACTTAGCCAAAGTTCAAGAGCAGGTTGAGCAGATCAATGTACCCGTTGCAACTTGCTTTGCAGCCTTCTTCAAACTCTTCATGCCTTAAAATCTGAAAATTAATGAATACATTAGTGAAAAAATCCGCCAACGGCATATTTCCATAATTAACATGGAATGAAACAATGCCATGCACGTTAACAACATAGTTTTCAGCGCTGATGTGGATAACCCAAGAGTAGAACCACGAGATACCTTCATGCCCAGAACATCTCGGTAAAACGTGGCTGTTTTGGCCCGGTCACCAACTTTAAAAACAAAATGTAGTGTTCGCCTCATAGCCATCACAGCAGCAGCAGCAGATCCTCCAGGCAGATCGAGAATACAGCATCGACGCTGCGGTAATTGACTGGATCTCCTCGATGACATCGATGTTTCTGACATCGACTTTATGTTGGTACATAAAGTCGCAGTTGTACACAGTTGTATAAATAATGAGGTTCGCACTATATATATATTTTTTTTACACATAATATAAGAAATTAAATAATCTTTGTGTTGAATAGGATTTTATACACAACGCTATGTTATTCAAATAATATAATACTGTGGATGCACTACCACACCATCCGCTAGAGGGGAGCACCGGACGGGGTTACTTTGACAGTGTTGTTGAAGGAGAAGAAGAAAGGCCAGATATGGCGGCCTACATGAGAAGCGTGATAATTCTGCTCTCCACGGAGCGTAACGCGTTGCTGAGGAGAGGTTGCGACTACACAGTGGAATCAAGGCGGTATGTGAGGGGGCTGAGGAGGACACCCGTCAAGGTGTTGTTTCCCGACAGCAACAGGGAGACCGTGGCTCCTCCAAAGGGGTCTCAGGGTCGGAAGGAACCGAAGCCCGCTCCTCCAAAAGCTCCTGGGATGAAGAGGACCTTCAGTCCTCCATCAGCGATCATGATCCCGAGCCATGCGTCTGTGCCTGCATCGGAGCTGTCAAACATCACCTTTTCCAAAGACCGAATCGGAGGACTTCGTTTCGAAACAGCCTTCCCCGGAGACAAAAGACTGGCGTGAGTTTGATTGTATTTGACTTTGGTACCAAGCTATTATCATTTATAACCAATAGTATGTTTGTTTTCGCATTGGATATATAGGACACATGGTTTACTGTCACATGACAATGTTATCCCAGTTGTTTTAATACACATGTGATATTAAATCACATACGTATTGTGTTTAATACATACACGTCCAAGGGCACGCATCCACATGACAACCAAACTACATTCAGTGGATGTCCGAATAAGCAGTGTCTCCTCGTCTTTACTTGAATGTGGGGGGGGGGGTGGCGTTTGGCTCAGGAGGTAGAGCGGGTTGGCTGGTACTGGTAGGTTGGTAGTTCGATCCCCGGCTCCTCTTAGCTGTTTCGAGGAGTCCCTGAGCAAGACACCTCACCCTAACTGCTCCCGACGAGCTGGCTGTCGCCTTGCATGGTTTACTCCACCATCGGGTGTGTGAATGGGTGAATGTTAGGCAGTATTGTAAGGTGCTTTTAGTGGACACCGGTTAGAAAAGCACTGTATAAATGCAGTCCTTTTACCAATAGTGCTTTAATTTCTCACTTAAAACAAGATGCGCTCTGAGTGTTTAATCGAAAACGATTTCTTTCTCCCCCACAGGAGGGTGGTGAGTATCGCCCGCTCCCGGACGTTCCGGGAGCACCAGGGTAAGATCCTTCTGGAGGGGAAGCGTCTGATCTGCGACGCCCTGGAGGCCGGAGCCCACCCCCAGATGGTGTTCTTCAGCCGGGTGGAGAAGCTGTGTGAGCTGCCCCTGGACAAGCTGAAAAGAGCTACTCTGGTCAAAGTGAAGTTTGAGGAGATCAAGATCTGGTCCGAACTTGTGGCTCCTCAGGGGGTGATGGGTACGTTTTCGGAAAGAAATTATGTCCAATAAGCCTCGTCTGTATAGGCTTATTGGACAATAAGAAAGTCTGTTGTTATTATACAATTTAATGCTCTAATCTGGGAAGGAGTAGTGTTCGTAAGTATTGGTTATCCTCGATTCAGTCCCTAAACGACAGTCATGTGTAAACATCAGACAGATGAACTGTATGGCTTGCTGCTCTTTGCAGGATCAGCTCTGTTGCTATATTTTGCTACCCTAGTCTCCTGATTTGATTCACTCATTGGCACACACTTTTGTCTACAGCCAGTTTAGTGAATTCAGACACAGGGCCGGCTTCAGAGAGCAGCTAGGGGTTACACCCAAGACACTGACACAAGCCACTCCCGGACCTCATGCTGTTCCTACAAACTGGAAGCAGCTGCAGGTGTGCCTCTAGGAGGCGTGTTGATCCTAGCTCACCGGTCGTCTTCTCCCTCCTCCAGCCATATTCTCCCGCCCCGACCCGGAGAAGATGAGCTTCCCCAAGGCCCGCCCCACCGTGCCGCTGTCCCTGATCTGTGACAACATCCGGGACCCCGGCAACATGGGCACCATCCTGCGCTCGGCCGCCGCCGCCGGCTGCCGGGACGTCCTGCTCACCAAGGGTAAGGTCAAAGGTCACTCGGGGCCTGTCGACCTTGAAACGACTCTATTCTACGATAAAGACGTGACTGTGTTTTCCGATAAAGATGTGACTTTACTCTCCGACAAAGACGTGACTCTATTCTCAGATAAAGACGGCCTGATTCTGTTCTCCGATAAAGACATGACTGTATACTCAGGTAAAGACATGACTTTATACTCAGGTAAAGACATGACTTTATTCTCAGATAAAGACGGCCTGATTCTGCCCTCCGATAAAGGACTCTGTATTCTCCGATAAAGACGACCTGACTCCGTGTTCTCCGATAAAGACGTGACTCTTGTGTTCTCCGACAGGCTGCGTGGACCCCTGGGAGCCGAAGGTCTTGCGTGCGGCGATGGGCGCCCACTTCCGCCTCCCCGTCCACTGCAGCCTGGACTGGAAGGACATCAGAGCTCGCCTCCCGGAGCACACCTCCGTCCACGTGGCCGACAACTACTGTGGCCCCGCGAGCGCAGAAGAAGAAGAGGTAACGGAGCATCGTCACGCAGAGGTCAGAGGTCAACCTACCGGAGCCCTGAAGGCGGGGGACTACGGCTGGGTGAGCACGCGGCGTGGACGGGGGAACCCCGACCACGACGAGTCCGACTCGGACTCGGACTCGGACGACGAGACGGCCGCGGGGCTCCAGCTGCCCCGGGTCGACGCCCTGCTCTACCACGAGGGGTGGGGCCGGGGGCCGGCCGCGCTGGTGGTGGGCGGGGAGACCCACGGCCTGAGCCTGGAGTCGGTGGGGCTGGCGGCGGAGACGGGGGGCCGGCGGCTGCGGATCCCCATGGTGCCCGGCGTGGACAGCCTGAACTCGGCCATGGCGGCCAGCATCCTCCTCTTCGAGGGACGGAGGCAGATGTTGGACTCGGTGGAGACTTCCGCAAGGAAAGGGAAGGCGGAGAGGCGGCTGATATGAGTGCGTTTGTGTTTGAATGAGGAGTTTGTTTGTGATGATTCATGAGACGTTTTGCCCGTTTACAGTTGGTTTGTGGTGTGTTGGCCTGTACTGCTGAAGGATCTTCGAGGGCTGAAAGTTTTGATTTGTAGGGAGAGGGACTGCATTAATCAAGATGTCTTCAGCCACAGGCTCTGAGGTCGTTTTTGTACTGCGATTGGTTGTCTAGTGATTTATATATGAAGTTAGCCTACACTGTAAATAAAATATCTAACCATGCGAATGTGTTGGTATACATCCACCCTCTGAGCCATTTATAAGTCATTACAGAAGAACACAGATTTTCTGCTTTTGGCACGGAAGCTTGTTTGTGTCTGAGAAACTTAATTATCATTAATGACAAGTCCATTCAGTGATGGATATCACATGGTTGCCACTAGACTATGGCCTTCATAGACGTCAGTGACATCGGCTATCACAGCTCCATAATGGCTTAATGTAGTTTTATACCTGCAGTTGATTATTTCACCACAAGGAGGTGACAATACCTGGCCAATTGCAGCATGATGTGTAAAACATGTGAGAAATACTTTAACATCAAGGTTACAATTGGAAAACATTTCAGTATTTCTGCTCGATAGTCTTGGAAAGTCTTAATTCTTCAAATCTTTCCGTAGTTGACAATGCAAATAATTTGTGCTTGACAGTGAATTTTTAATGATTGTGAAGTCGTGAGTTGAAATACAACCTGGCAATGGCAAGAAGTTACACAACAATTATACAATCTCTTCGCAAAGCGTGTCGTGCCTTTTGAATCGGAGGGACCACGGAAAATGTGGTGAGATGAAAACCACCATAAGAATAAGACAGGATTAAGTTAAGCCTATTCCTAGGAAATATCGAGTCCTTTACGACATGTTCAGTCAAACACAACAGAGATTGCCTTAAAAAGCGAACAGCTACATCCAACTGGCTCATTAGCACACGTGTACGGTGAACATCTCATCTGCCAGCTATTCTTTCCCCGGCTGGTATCACAAAACCAAATGTAGCAAGGCTCTCGCCGCTAAGTACGTGTGTAGGTCCATCGGCTCACGGGCTGGTGTCTTCTGGAGAGAGGGGGGGAACCAAAACAAATAAATGCTCGACTGCAGACCGAGCAGCTAATGCATATAAACACATAGATGTATTTATATGTATCTTACTGTGGGGGCTTCAGTCAACGCAAGGCACCACAGGAGGGGAGCGGACTCCATGGAAGAGGGGCGAGTAAAAAAACAACAACCGAAAGATGTAAGATGTCAGTCGACAAGTCTCTAACAGTCTGACAGAGTCGGGGGAGGGGGAGGGGCATAGCAACAAGGGGGGGAGGGGGGGGAGGGGGGCTTTGAGTCTTTAGACGCGGGGGTCCGGTCCTCAGATGGGCTCGGGCTTGAGCTTCTCGTCCAGGAAGTCGCTGACGAACTGGTCGACGACGTCCTGCGTGATCTCCTCCACGTCGCGCACGTACTTGGCGCGGGCGGACATGTCCAGGATGGTGAGCAGCGGCGCCGCCTCGGGCAGGTTGGTGTAGTCCCGCAAGGAGTCCGTCATGTCGTCCTGCAGAAGGGGGGCGGGGGGGCGGGAGAGGGGGTTAGCGGTGTGGAAGGGACTTTCTCTGTGTTACGTCATCACAGTGTGGCGGCATGTGGCCCAGGAGGCGGACCAGAAGGACTCTAGTTCGATCCCCTGAGTGCAGAGGTGTCCCCGAGCAAGACACCGCATCCTCACTGCTCCTGACGAGCTGGCTGTCGCCATGCGTGACTGACACCACCGTCGGTGTGTCAATGTGTGCATTAATGGGTGAATGTAAGGCAGCATGGTAAAGCACTTTCAGTGGCCACTGATTGGAAAAGCGCTGCATAAATGCAGTCCGTTTACCATTTACTGCAGCCATCCATTTCACTGGACATACTTCGAGTGTCTTCAGGTCAAATGGGTTTCAAGAAAGATAAACGACTTGTGTGGTTTCATTCTGTTGACCAGCCAAGGCGGCTGCAGTGAAGAAGCCATGGTGTCTCGTTTATGTGAACTACACACTCCACTCTAAACACGCGCTAACATAATCAGAACAAAGCCCTGTTTGTGTGTATTCTTGCCAATGTATCCAATGACATCTGGTTAGTGTCATCGGATGGCGCATTAGCCTCGCTCCATGCTGATAGCCATATACTGTAGAGTGGGGTGGGGGGGATTACTCTCTATATGTGTTCAGGGCCCTGGGGGGGTCTGTAGGGAGCCAGGGGTTCTCAAACAACCTAGCAGTATGAAGGAGCGGGGGAGGCTGTTAACAATCCTATTCACCTTGTAACAGCAGGGGGGAAATCAGACACACCCTTCCCGTCTATTTAAAGACATGCGGTCAGCAATGAATGTAGCATGGGCATGATTAACGTGGGAATGCCTGGCGGCCTCGTCTTTCTGTTGTGGAGAACACATTTTTTGTTCCCCCAAAATGGTTATTCTACTGTTCACACGCCTGAGGCCTAAGATCACCTTTCACCTTTCTACCAGTTAGGATTACAGCTCAGTCAGCCACAGGGGGGGGGCGCGTGTAAATCACTCTGGCACAGCGGCAGACACGGCGGCAGCGCCTTCTCAAACCAAACCCACTTGGAACCGCCGTAAAAAGACTGTAAAACGAAAAAGGCACAATGGCTCGAAATTCATCCTGTGTGTCAGTACCGCCTCCGCAAAGGGATCCTCTCCAAACACTTCACACCCCACAAGGGTTCCCGCGTCCCCTCCCTCCGTTCCAGGGGATTAGTCCGCATGTTGAAGTGTTCCAGGTCCCACAATTCACTTTTGACAGGTTCTACTGGAAATCTAATCAGACAATCTCTCCCTTCCCCGGGCCGGCAGGCCTGATTTCCCCCAGCTTAACCTGTCTGGGCCGATGAGAGAGAGAATCAGAGAGAGGAAAAGGCAGAGAGAGAGAGAGAGAGAGAGAGAGAGAGAGAGAGAGAGAGAGAGAGAGAGAGAGAGAGAGAGAGAGAGAGAGAGAGAGAGAGAGAGAGAAAAAAGGCAGAGAGAGAGAGAGAGAGAGAGAGAGAAAAAAAAGGCAGAGAGAGAGAGAGAGAGAGAAAAAAAAGGCAGAGAGAGAGAGAGAGAGGAAAAGGCAGAGAGAGAGAGAGAGAGAGAGAGAGAGAGAGAGAGAGAGAGAGAGAGAGAGAGAGAGAGAGAGAGAGAGAGAGAGAGAAAAAGGCAGAAAAAGGCAGAGAGAGAAAAAGGCAGAGAGAGAGAGAGAGAGAGAGAGAGAGAGAGAGAGAGAGAGAGAGAGAGAGAGAGAGAGAGAGAGAGAGAGAGAGAGGCAGAGAGAGAGGAGAGAGAGAGAGCAGGAGAGAGACAGAGACAGAAATACTGAAGCATTTCAGTCTTTTTTATGTGGGAATGATAAAGATGGTGTTCGGTGGTTGAGACGTACCGGAGACGGCCACTGCGGGGCGCTGTTGTCACTGGGAGACGGAGCGAGGAAGAAGGGTTCAGTGAGGCCCGTACAGTTATGGCTCTGTGATTTATGCTTCACTATGTGCACTGTCATAACAAAGTAACAGGGTACATCCCCCAGCCCCGGTACTTATTATAACTCTCCAGTCCACCTCGCTGTGGGGCCCCATTCTCCCTTATCTCAAATAGAGCCGCCCTTCAGTAGATCCCCTTTGACTGCTGATCCCAGAGCTACACTGTGTAATATAGGAACCATGAGCGATTTGGTTACGCTGTTGTTAGGGAGATGGCCCTCATACCCATTGCATCACAACGCCAACGCGGCCAGCTGATTGGTCCGTTTGACCCAATTGATCAGATAAACGGTATTAGTCCCAAACGGCGCCAAATTTGCGATGAAAGTAAAACACAAAGGGGAGCCTTCTCTTTAACTAGCAGAGGATTAACGTGACCTGTTTGTGTTTCCCCTGCAAACACAAGACGGCCTTCGTGCCTGCGGTATGATCTGTAAATCATACCGTGTGAAGTAGATATGCATCTATCTGGACACACACACACGCATGCCGGCGTTGACACAGAGAGCCATCATCTGTCAACATGGCCTTTCCCAGGTTTCCAGCGCACTCAGATATTAGGAGATGTGATCTGCGAGTCACTCTAGGCTCCGTACGAAGCCGTGCATCTTCTTTTGTGTGGCTGCTCGTGTTAACCGCTTCTCATTGGCTGCCGTGGCTGCAGCCGTTCCATATGCCCCGCCCCACTTCCCTCCGCCCCCCCCCTCCTGGGCTCACCCCCGGACAAACAGACAAAAGGACTTCTCTGCTCGCGCGTGTGTGTAGGCACAGCGCCGATAAGGGTGTGTGTGTGTGTGTGTGTGTGTGTGTGTGTGTGTGTGTGTGTGTGTGTGTGTGTGTGTGTGTGTGTGTGTGTGTGTGTGGCCCGAGACAATGTGGCGTTTGGCAGACAATCAGCCTCTGATAAGGTCTCCGGCGATAACGGGTTATAGGCCTCTCATTGGCCGACGGCTTAGGATAGCATTCATCTGATTGGTCGTCTTGAACGTCGATGGGGTTTCGGGCTTCACATTTGATATTGACTTTTTTTTATTAATACTTAAAAGGTCCCGGGTGTTGAATTCAGTGGCAGTAGGTGGTAAATTGCAGCCAACCGAATGTCCCCACCCTCACTTTCTAAAAACTACGGTGGCCTGTACTGGCCTGAATTGGAAAAGAAACATGGCGGCCTCCGTGGAAGAGGTCCCGCCCCCTTTGTAGCGATTAAGAGCTTGTTTAAAGGTAACGAGAACACAAAGACTCCTATTTTAATGGATTAGACTCATAATAATACATGAATATTATATATTTCTGCTAATTCTGTTGGCTAGATGGCGCTAGATTCTACACACTGCACCTTTAATTATTCAGAAGTAGGGCAATCAATTGTGTATATTTTATATACCCAGAAATATCGGATCAACGAATGTAATACATTGCAGTTTCGTCATAGATCAAAATGCAGATTTATTTTATTTTCCGTTTCAGAGTCAAGAGATGACTATAATGGTCTTTTTATGAAGACACCATAGTAACGCGAGTGTCCGGGGCTATTAATGCCTCCGCCTGTAGCTCTGGATACCCAGGGGCAAAAGATGCAGGACTTCTTTTAGAAGGACTAACAAGAGCCACATGTGTTTCCCCCCCGGTAGGCAGACAGACCAGTTAGTGACGGACAGCGAGAAGCCAGCAGCTGGTCGGGCCCGGAGCGTGTTGGCACCAGCCAGACCCAGGCCTAACCCAGGCCTGGGTCAGACCAGACCCAGGGAGCATGTTGGCACTAGGCCTGACCCAGGCCCAATGCCCTGCCTGTGGCCCTCGGTTGGGTAGGAGCACACCGAGCCTGGGAGCGGAGTGGAGGAGTCGAAACGATCCCTGACAGTAAACCTACACCTGCCCCCCGTCCCGCCCACGCAGGGGGAGTCGGCGTCCCGGCACGCCGGCTGTAACCGTAACCCTGCGGCGGCGAGGTGGGCCTGAAAATAACCGCGGTGCCCCTCCTACAGAGAGAGCGCCATCTGTCCAGTGAAGCCCGTCTGTCCCCCTTCCGTCCGGCCGCTGGCAATTCGCGGCCGGGTCGGGTCTCCCCCTCCAGGGGTGAGGGAGGCGGGCTGACACACAGAGCCCTCCTCCTCCTCCTCCCCCCTCCAGATACTCCGCCACCACCACATTATAGAAACCCAAGCCCCCGCCTCGCTGGGGGACACTGGGAACACGACCCCCCCCCCCCCCCCCCCGGCCCGGGGGGCGCAGACGGGACGGTGGAGGCTTAACACTCCGAGTGTGTGTGTGTGTGAGTGAGAGTGAGAGTGAGAGTGTGAGAGAGAGAGAGAGAGAGAGAGATAGAGAGACAACGAGTGAGTACGAGAGAGCCAGTGAGAGAGCGAGAGAGAGAGAGAGCAAGCGATTGTGAGAGAGAGAGACTCTCTCCGGGGGTGGGGGATCAAAGGGAGACGGCGTTGTACGGGGACGGGCGCCGTCCCGCTGGGTCTGTGATACGCGGGCGGCGGGCCAGCCCCCGGGTCATGGATAGGGCTCCGGTGCCAAGCTGGGACGGCAGGCCGCTCACGAGGGCCCCCTTCAAAGGGGATCCTCGGCCCCCAGCGCTGGGGGCCGCAGCGTGACCTTCCGTCTCCCTGAGCGTTGACATCGGCACACAGCTACACCCCCCAGGCAGACATGAGGCCCCAGCTATGAGCTCCATCTTATGCCTCACCCAGCCACTGAGCACAAACTCAGTGCACGCTCAAAACTGAGAAGAGTCGCTGAGTTTGTGTACATTCTGGGGGCACAGTGGAGGGCTTTACGTTAAGTGTGTGTGTGAGTGTGAGTGTGAGTGTGAGTGTTAGTGCGTGTGTGTGTGTGTGAGAGTGAGAGAGTGAGCGAGTGAGTGAGCTAGTGCGCCGGAAAGAGAGAGATGGGGACAGAGAGAGAGATCCTTCTGTTTTTGGTCTGTGTGGATGCCTGTAGGTGTACGTTATCACCAGTTGTCCTTTCCATACTGGATGCACTGGGATCTCGCTCTCTCTCTCCATCCCTCCGTCCCTCCCCTCTCTCCACGATGGGGTTCTGTCCGTCAGGACCAGGCTTCTCCCTGTCCCCCCACCCCCCACCCCCACCTGAGTCTCACCTCTCCGGCCACGAAGAACAGCAGGGGCATCTCCTCGTCCTTGGCCTTGGACGACGGCCATGAGCTTGAGGGCGACGGGCTGGACCAGCTCCTTGGCCGGCTCCAGCTCCCCCCTCCTCCTCAGCGTCTGAAAGAGGAGAGCGAGGGGTTAACGGACGGCACTTAGACAGCGCTGGTCTAAACCGGTGGCCCCTCCTCAAAGCGCTTTACGATGCTGCCTCATATTCAGCCATTCATTCACAAATTCATCCATTCATGCACCGTTCACACACGACGGCGGTGTCGACCACGCAGGGCGACAGCCAGCTCGTCAGGAGCAGTCGGGGGGGAGATGAAAGGGGTGAGCGTGCGTCGGGCTGCTTCTCCGCGAGAGCGGTCTGATAAGAGGAGGCCAGTGCCGGCCACCAAACTCATTTCTTTTTTGGCTTTCATGTGCGATTCTCTCGTCTTCTTTCATTCCTCCGCGGCGTAACCCTCTGACCCGCACTACTTAGGGAGGGGGGGAGCGGCGTCCTCCGCCCCCCGCCCCCCCCGGCCGCCCAGGCGGTGTTAGTGTATTATCAGTCGTGTTCCTCAGCGGCACTGATCAATGGAACGCTCCTTCGTTCAGGAACTCAAACGACGCGACATGAGGGGGGGGACATTCTCGTTTACAAATGTTTTCATTCGTGTTTGAAGAGACGTGTCGACCCCGGGTCAGGGATTTAACCCCATGACCACAAACATGATGTCTTTGTATCCTCTTTCTCTCTCTCCGTCTGTCTCTCCCTCTCATCCCAGGGACGAGAGAGAGAGAGAGAGAGAGAGAGAGAGAGAGAGAGAGAGAGAGAGAGAGAAAGAGAGAAAGAGAGAGAGAGAGAGAGAGAGAGAGAGAGAGAGAGAGAGAGGCCAGCTGTTTTTGTTATGTCATGTACATGGGAAAAAATGGCGGGCACATGAAAAATCACGCACCGGTTCGTCCGTGAACACTGAGGAACATCAGGGTTCGTTGGTGTTGGTGAACGCTGCAGCACACACACACACACACACACACACACACACACACACACACACACACACACACACACACACACACACACACACACACACACACACACACACACCCCTCCCGCCTGTACTAGTCAGCCACGTGTTTTTTAACTCCAGACATCCAGAACGGGATCCGAGGTATTCCGACCGATTGCCCCGACGCATCATTAAGCTATGCCTCGGTTATGTTTCCAGGAAGGAGGAGGAGGAGGAGGAGGAGGAGGAGGAGGAGTGAGTCTCAGAGAACAGCGTGTCGTGATTG